>NW_004949143.1:2856855-2858075 GCF_000317375.1 Microtus ochrogaster
ACTCCTCAGCACTGAAACATGGACGCCTGGTAGTCCAATGACCCACGGACAAAAGGGTGAACTTGGGGGGAAGGCCGGGGTCGAGTAGAACACAGGACACCCTGCAGCACAAGCTGAAGGTGCCCACGCTCCCTTGCCAGGGACCTTGAGGCCTGCCAGATAGGCAGGCACTCACCACTTTGGGTGGGTAGCCTTAGTGTAGGAGTAGGAAACTGTTCCTGAGCAAAGGACCTTGCAGACAGGGCAGGCTTGGGGGGGGGGGTTCGTGTGTAACAAAGACAGCCCTGCAGCAGGAGCTGGGGGAGGGGGGTTTCTGCTCTCTTCTGGGACAATCCGCCCCTGGATAGCACACACTCACTCATCCAGATGGAACTCCTCAGCACCTAAACAGGGATGCCTGGTAGCCCAATGAACTGGGGACAAAAGGAAGAACGTGTCAGGAAGGGTGGGGTCTAGTAGAGCACAGGAGACCCTGCAGCACAAGCTGAAGGTGCCTGGGCTCCCTTGTGGGGGACCTTGAGGCCTGCCCAGTAGGCAGGCACTCACCCCTCTGGGTGGGTAGCCTTATTGTAGAAACAGAAAACTGTTCTTGAGCAAAGGACCTATCAGACAGCAGGGCAGGGTTGGGGTGGGGCTGGGGGGCTGGGTCATGTGTAAGAAAGCCAGCCCTGCAGCAGGAGCTGGGGGACAGGGGTTGTGCTCTCTTCCGGGACAATCTGCCCCTGGATAGCACAAACTCACCCGTCCAGATGGAACTCTTGAAAGCTATTTTTACCAACTATTTAGGTTAATAAGGAAATTCAGGTTAGCAGTTAGACATCTATTATATTTGAAAATGTAGTCATGTTAGGAATTTTCTTCATGATCAAAAAGGTAATATTTTAGGTAGACAGGTGGTCTCCAAACACTTCAGAGATATGCATAATATGGTATTATAGATGTTTTAATAGCATAGATTTTTTTATGACAAAGAGACAGACATGTCTGCTCTTGACAGCACCAATGTACTTCAGAGAAGATGGTGGGCATCAGAGAAACTCCAAATAGAGCTAATTTTCTTTGTTGCAAAAGTAAGTCACTGATCAAGAATGCACTCTTACCTCAACTGCTGACAGTTTTCTGTCCAGTTGGACAAGCAGGACACAAATGAGAGTGACTATACCAAACCTTGCCAAGACAAGGTTGGACAGTCCTTCAAAACTCCTACTTCATAGAAAAGT
>NW_004949143.1:2858955-2860263 GCF_000317375.1 Microtus ochrogaster
AGCCAGCTACACCTGTTAACCAAAGAAGCCAGGCAGTGGTGGCAGACACCTTTAATCTCAGCCAGCAGAAGACAGAGGCTGAGGGATCCCTGTGAGTTCAAGGCCACTCTGGGCTACATGAGATTGAATCAGCATAAATGAGAAACTGACCCAAGCAGTGGTGGCTCACACCTTTAATCCCAGGACTGGGGAGGTGGAAACAGGAAGGGATATACCTGGGCGGAGAGAGGAATATACAGCAGGAGGAAACAGGGGCTCAAGGCATTCAGTGTGAGGACTTGTAGAGAGACGATACCCCATTCAGTATGAGGATTTTGTGGAGGTAAGAACAGGGGCTGGATGCTCCGCTTCTCTGGCCTTTCAGCTTTCATCCTCTAATATCTGACTAGGGGTTTTTATTGTTAAGACCAATTAGAACCACATGACAATTCCCAATGCTGGGAGCCTCTGGGTTCCTCGGATGGTTAATGGAATGCCCATCAGCATGGCCGGATTATCTGTCTGCCAGTAAAGCCCTGGTTCCAAGTGGCTTGTGTGAGAAAAACTATAGTGAAAGGTGGACATGGGATAGCTATGGAAACAAAATGATATTCCATGAATAAATGTCACTAGATCCTCCCACTCGCTGGACACATGTTGAAATCTGGGTTGCAACTATACCAAATGTAAGTGAGCTAAAATGCAATCTTAAGGCAGGGAGATGGATCAGATGATAAAAGTGATAGCTGCTCATGCCTGAGGTTATCATTTCCTTCCCTGCTACCTGCAACATAGTAGGATGCAGCAGGGTGCACAACTACACTAAAGATAAGTGAGCCAAAATGCAATCTTAAGGCTGGGTAATGGATCAGATGATAAAAAGCGATAGCTGCTCATGCCTGAGGTTATCATTTCCTTCCCTGCAACCTGCATTATACTGGGATGAGGCAGGGTGCACCTGTAATCCTAGCACTACTTTGGTGGGATTGTGAGAAGCAGAATGGGTCAGAACCTCGCAGGTCAGCCAGCTTTGACTACACACTCCAACAGCAGCCAAAAGTGAGATCTTGCCATCACAATGTGGAAGGATGAGCCAACTTGATGTATGTCCTCTGGCATCCCCACAAGCACTGAGAGATGCATGTATACACCCTCACACTCATGTATACATAGACGAATAATTTTATTAACTTAAAACTTGTCTGGGGCTGGAGCTTTGACTATGAACTTGCTGTTCTTGCAGAAGACAAAAGTTCAGTTTCCAGCACTTACATGGAGACTTGCAACAATCTCTAACTCTGGTTTTATGAAATTGGGTTTTATGCTCTC
>NW_004949143.1:2864313-2865414 GCF_000317375.1 Microtus ochrogaster
GTATGTCTTATATCAGAGGTCTGACTGTTTCCTCCTTGGTGGCCCTGGATCCTTCCCACTACATCTCTGAGGCCTTATCCCAGGACAAATCCCCCTCCTCCTTCACAGAGTGCAATAGAAGGAAAGGCAAAGCGCATACAAGGAAGAAGGAGGGGGAAACAGGTTAATTCCTCCAGGTGCACCGCAGTGGAAATACCATCTGGGTACCTTCTAGGCAGAGCACGTTTCTTCAGTCCAGTAGAGTCCCACAAACATGCTGAATGCAAAGCCACTGTCAGGTTAACCGGACCCCTTAAAAGTCACTCCTTTGAGAGGAGCGGAGGTGGTGGTGGCACAAGCCTTTTATCTCGACACTAGCGAGGCTGAGGCAGGCAGACCTCACTGACATCGAGGCCAGCCTGGTCGACACAGCTGGTTCCAGGACAGCCCATTCTCACACCAAGGAACCCTGTCTCAAGAAACTAAACAACAAACCAAAGAGGAGAAAAACATCGCTCCTTTGTCTACAGTGACTGACTTAGTTCAATGCTTTTAGGGCAACTGGGCCCTCATTTGTTGCAGTGCTCACTACCGGGACACAGTAGAAACTCTGTAGGACCCTCTCTCTGGAGCTTCTTCCCCTGTCTACTCTCCCCACTGACCTTCACCGTGGAAATGAGAGGAGCTTCTGTCTAGGCAACTCTTGAACTTGCTCCTAGCCAACTCCAAAGTTAAGGCCAACTCCAAAGCTAAGCAAAGTGTCAACACTAGCATGTTTGACAACTTTCTCTTCTAAAGGGGCCTCTGACGACCCAGAAACTGCTCACCTCCACTCAGAAAACACGGCATGGCCGTCACCCTTCTAGTCAGGTCACAAAATGGCTCCAGGCTCCCAATTCCAGGGAGCAGGAAGAGCCCTCTGACCGACCCCAGGCACCACAAATTAGGACTTTGGCCTAAAGATGTCCAATGCAGCATGAGATGCCTGATGGTCTCCCTCCTAGGAGCCTCACAAAATGACTCCAAGTCCCACAGGCCTAGGATGTAGGACCCAACCTGATGGTCTCCCTCCCGGGAACCTCACAAAATGACTCCAAGTCCCCCAGGCCCCAGATGTAGGAA
>NW_004949143.1:2867102-2887776 GCF_000317375.1 Microtus ochrogaster
GGCCCATTTCTTGCCTCCTGAAGTGCTCACCTCCACTCTGAAAGTGTGACATGGCCATCTCTCTTCCTGAAAGCTCACAAAGTGGTCCCCACCCCTAACCAGAATGCACATGGTGACAGGTGGAAGGGGGACTCCAGTCTGGCTATTGCAATGAGGCGACCCCCAACTTCCAGGCACCTCACAAAATAGCACCAGCTCCCCGGGGACACAGATGAGAATGCAGGGACCAACTTCTACAGAGTTCTCATCCTCACAAGTCACCCCCTTTTGGTGGAGGACCACTTGCAGGGATGCTGCTGGATCAGCGTCTGCGTATCTGGACCTTGGCACCCATAGTCTACCCTCTGCTCTCATCTTGTCTCTGAAATGGACCTGGTTTTATGTGTGCGACAGTGGTTAATTAGCATTTCTGAAAGCAGACATGGCCTTGGCAGATGGGAATGTAGGGGAAGCATCAAGGCTAAGGAAAATTGCTGTCTAGAAATGGTTAGATTAGTTGCTGACTGGAAGGTGCTAACTAGTAGATAATTTTCTCTGACAGAGAAATCAGAGCTTTGGGATTATGTAGGAGAAAAGGTAATAACATCACTTATATGTCTGCCATGACTACTCTGTAGTCCTGGGTGATGGCAAGATATCTGGTCTCACTGTGTACAACAACAGTTTGTGAAGTTTTCTCCCTTCTACTTCCATTCCCATTCCTCTCCCCAATCTCTTACTTCTGTTTTATTTCCTCCCCTCCTTCTCCTCTTCATTCAGCTCTTCCTCCGACTTCTACTCTTCCTCTTTCTTCATATCCTCATCTTCATCTGTAGCACTGACAATAACTGAGCTTCTATTAGTTGGTGGTTAAGACTAATCACACCTGAGAGAAGAAACTTTCCACCACAGTCTTTCTTAGGTATACAAGGAACATATGAACATAAGGGAAGCTGAGAGAGGCCACTCAGAGGAATATTTATGCAAAGGGGATTGAGTGCTGCCTTTCACAACAAACCAGTGAGTATCTCTGCTTCGTTTGTGCTCTGTGACTCACATTTTGGAACTCTTTGAGGCAAGGGAGAGTATTGATGTCCCCAGGGAGTAGGAAGCTGTAGCACCAAAACAATGAGACTTGTAAATGGCCCCACTTTATATCCTAAAGGGACCTACAGTTGTAAACTGGGTCACAGAAAATCAAGAAAACAATAATAACTATTAAAGTTGTTGTAAAAAGTGTCCTCTGGGAGATGTATGCTTTGTTAATCAATGAACTGTCTGGAAGTCATTCTTAGGATGTACTTCCTGTAGCTAACTCATGTGGGATTCCCCTCTATATGCGGTGAATATCATTAGTTAATAAAGGAACTGCTTTGGGCCTATAGCAGAGCTATAGGGAAACAGAGCTAGGCGGAGGGGGGGAATAAATGGAATGCTGGGAAAAAGGAGGTGGAGTCAGAGAGAAATCATGGAGCCGCCACTGGAGACAGACGAATTGAAACTTTGCTGATAGGTCACAACCTCACTGTGATGCACAGATTAATGGAGATGGGTTAAGTTGAGATATAAGAGTTAGCAAATAAGAAGCCAAAGATAATGGTCCAAACACTGATTTAATTAATACAGTTTTCTGTGTGATTATTTCGGTTCAGGGCGGCCAGGACAAATAAGAAGCCCCCTTCCAACAGTTAACATTTCTGAACAAAAATATTATCAAATTTAAAATCATGGGCCAATCCTAGAAAATTGGTGTGTAGGTCTTGAATGGGGACATATAAATAGAGATGGTACTTTCATTTCCTATTCACCAAGACCTGAATAATCACACAAAACTATATTAATTACAACACTGTTTGACTGATGGCTCGGGCATATTTCTAGCTAGATCTTACATCTTAAATTAACCCATTTCTCTTAATCTGTGTATCTCTTTGAGACTTTGACTTACTGGTAAGTTTCTAGCATCTTTCTCCTTCCATGACTACATGGCGTCTGCCTGACTCTGCCTTTTTTTCTCCCTGTATTCAGTTTAGTTTTCCCACCTACATATATTTTGGTCTGCCATAGTCCAAAGCAACTTCTTTTTTACCAATAGTAATAAAACATATTCACAGCATACAGAGGGAAATCCCATACGATTTCCCCTTTCTTTAAATAAAAAGGAAGGTTTAGAGCTGGGTGGTGGTGGCACACGCCTTTAATCCCAGCACTTGGGAGGCAGAGGCAGGCGGATCTCTGTGAGCTCGAAGCCAGCCTGGTCTACAAGAGCTAGTACCAGGACAGGCTCCAAAGCTACAGAGAAACCCTGTCTCGAAAAACCAAAAAAAAGGAAGGTTTAACATTAACATAGTAAAACTACATATAACAAAACAGATATCAAGCAGGAGCTATAGTTACAATATTTCTTTGTGATTCCAAAGTTTCATATTTAATTTATCTTTTTTCATAACTAAAAAAAACTATAACTACAACTGTCTGCCTTCAACTCCATCAAAGACCCCAGAAGGATATGATATTACCAAAGTGAACAGGAAGATCATTGTAAGCAATTTTTAAAGTTCTAGAGTTGACTGCAGCATCTTGCTGCCTGGAGTGTCACCCAAAGTTCTTTTGTAACATTAGAGCATCCATCTTCAGCCTATAGGTCCATAATTTCTGTCAGACTTTTCAGTGAAGCTGGATATTTGAAGATCTATTCTGCCTTGTACTGGCAAAATTCATCTGCTGCTTTTTTTCTGTGTCCTGCAGAATGTCTGGCTGTTTCTTCTGTGAAGCAGGAACCCTGAAGGACCCTTCTCTCTTTTGGAAAGTTCAACAGTCATTTTTCTGTGCATGTCCAGTTCATATAGCATGCCATCAACAGTCCAGGCAAAAGCAGTTTCTTGACCAAATGGCTAGCCTTGTCACATTGAAGGAAAATTTCATAACCAGTTTCTTCAATGTCCATCAACCTTTCTGAAGTAATTGGTGCTGCCAGAAGCAGACATGTCTCACTGTCAGGAAAAGTCTAAGTTCTTAAAACCTTTTAATTGTCATATCCTGTAGGTCTTTTAAAAGTTTGAGGAATACCTATCCATCTGAAATATATCTCTGTGCATTTAGAAAGCTTAACTAATGTGACTTTAGTTTGACTATTATAGATGACTATCTATTAATCCATATTTTTAAATTATGCATTACATTTTAAGTGAGCTGTATAAACATAATACCTTAAACAAGAATAGAAATATACATATAACAAAATTGACCTTAAATTTATATCAATAAACCAAAGACCATATCAGTGTAAATTATTCATATATCATATTACCCCTTTATTTTAAGAAAGAGATTTATTGTGACCATTAACCACTTACAATCAACCCACTTTAAATGAAAACAAACATTCATAAACAATAATTTTGAGAATTTGGGCATAGTTTTTTTCCAAACTGCTTCCTGCTGTTTGTTGGACAAAGGATTTTTAGGGTTCACAGAGACTTTTTGGGGGGTCTTGGTCCATCAAGCCACATTAGCAAGGAAGGAATCCACAGGTTCTCATCTTTTATGGAAACAAAAGCAGAACCTCTTTTCCAAAGTAACATATCCTTAGACTCAAGATACCTCTAAAATATATATGTTGGTTTAGTTTAGCTTAGAATCAAATGTTTTTCAGCAGTTAACTTATTAACAGTCAACATTAATATACATAATCCAGACTCTTTGTGTTTATTACATCTTTACATGGCTTATTTTTTTACTCCATTACTTTTAATATTTATTTTATTATCTTTACTCATTTAATCTGTAGTACTCTTTTATATTACTTTTACTGCCTCTTTAAAGACTTTGTTTTATTTTAAAAAACTATTTCTTTCTATAACTGCCTATACCTATTTTCTTTTTTTTCTTAAGCTTATGTACATTTGTTAAAACACACCGTGACTAGTTCACAGGTTTATTTCTGTCTGAATCTGTCTTTATTGCACATCCTTAATCCTTTTTTGATCACTGCTGTGAACTGTTAAGCAGGCATGGCTAGGACCAGAGCAGCCACTTTGGCTGTTGCTTCCTCCCTCCTTGGCTTTGCAACATGGCAGAGGTTCATTTACTACCAACTCTGAGAGCTGTGTTTACCACCCCAACTTTCAGAAGCAGGTGGCCCACATGGCCACCAAGTAACTTACAGTGCACTGCCCAAAGCCCCATTCAAGTGCTCTATAACAAGACCTCCTGAAAAAGCCAGATCCATTTGTACCAGTAAGCTGTCTCTTAAAGAAGCCCCCCAGTTTTTGCTACTAATGCTGAGGCCTGAAGTAGTCCCTTAAAGGAGCAGTTCCTCTGTTCACTATCAGCAAACAGAGCTTATCTGAAAATATGTAGTTACCAAGAAGCTACAATTGACTCCTATTTTCTGGGTCTAAAAGCCATTTTGCAAAGCTTTCTTAGACTTTTATGTAGAAATTCTTGCCAAATATTTGGGTGTCATTTGTAAACAGAGATTGTACTTTCATTTCCCAGCCACCCAGACCCAAATAATCACACAAAACTATATTAATTACAACACTATTTGGCCGATGACTCAGGTTTATTTCTGGCTAACTCTTACATCTTAAATTAACCCATTTCTATTAATCTGTGTATCTTCATGAGGCTGTGGCTTACTGGTAAAGTTCTGTCATCTTTCTCCTTCTGCAGCTACATGGTATCTGCTTGACTCTGCTTTCTTTCTTCCTGCATTCAGTTTAATTTTCCCACCTACCTATATTCTGGTCTACCATAAGCCAAAGCAACTTCTTTATTAACCAATGGTAATAAAACATATTCATAACATACTGAGAGGAATTCCACATCATGGAAACTGTGAACAAGTATACTCTATATTAGGCTGCAGATCTAGTGAGAAGTTGAGTTACTTTTGTAAAGAAAAATTTCAGAACACAAACTAATGCTAAATGTAATGGAAAATACAAATCAAAATATGAAACAACATAAACTGAGTGAAATAAAAATGCATAGAAAATAAAAATGGGAGATTATACCCAAAGTAAAAAGGCCCTCTCACGTCCATGAAATGACCACTTCTAAAAGCTTCCACAGTAAATCTGCAGGTTTACAAGAGGCTGGATGGACCTTCTGCAGTGAGCACACTGGACTGACTTATCAGAAATCATGATGATGGGCTGGCAACTTGTCTTCTATATTCTGCCAACCCCACCAATCCTGAGCCATATATATATATAAAGCAGGGGCACAGGGTACCTAGATTATGTCATGTTATTTGAAGGCCTTGCTCTGGCAATCTATAGAGGTTGTGATTTCTTTAAATAATGATTAAAGTATCAGAAGAATAAAGATTAAAATACAGGCTGACTGAAGAGCTGCAATCAATGTCTTCTGCCACCAAATTCAACAGACCAGTTTTGAGGCAGGTCACAGCTATTTGAAAAGTCCAAATAATGCTTCCTTGGTTTCTATCCTGGTTACCACAAACTACCAAATGGAGATCAAGTAACACAGCCTATCTCCAAGAACACTGGAAAGTCACTTCCTCCCATACACAATTAGTGTGTCATGAAGACAGAAACAGTCATAAGAACAGGCCTTTGAGTAGTAGCACATGATCTAAACAATCTAGGAAAAAAATCTTAGAAATAAGATTGAAAGGAAGGGTGCAAAATGTGGCCCTAAGGGGTGAATGAAAAAATATAAGAATTCAGGACAAGATAATGCAATGGGTAAAGGCCCTTGCTGCCAAGCTGGATGACCTGAGTCAAATCCTCAGAGCCTGCTTGGTAGAAGGAAACAGACTCTTATAAGCTGTCCTCTGACATGGGTTCTATGGCCCACATTTTACCTGCATATGCACAATAAATAAATTAATGTAAAACTACAAAGAAAAGGGTGCCATGTATAACTAGGAGCGGTGTGGTTGGCAATTTTCTATGGAATTACTGGCATGTAACTCTCTTGCATGAACAAAGAACTGAACAATAGGGAAAGACAGCAAATTATAGTCATGGAGAAAAGGAAAGGAACAGCCTTATTCCTTTAGGATAGGTAAAGCCTAAGGCTTGAAGTCTGTTAAACAGGTGCTGGCTTGGGTAATTTATTTGCTCCCTTGGTGCTTCTCTTTCCCCAACTAGCCCTGCTTATATATATATGCCCCTGTGCATTCCAGATATTTCTCAGCATCTTCTGAGAAAAATGAGACACCATCCCAGGGAGCCTACCTTTGCCACCCCACCCCCGCCTGCTTACATTCCTCTAAGTTCCCTTCAACACAGACTGTTACAAAAATCCACAGCTGGTCAAAATTCAGAGAGAAACGTACTGTGGAGTGCCCAACTCTAAAACATGCATCTAAAATACAACCCTACAACCAAAGCTCAGTTAACATAATGGAAGAGGGGATAAAAAGATTGTAAGAGTCAGAGGACCAGGATTTCTACTATGAGATAGCCTTTTATGTAAGATTAGCCCAATGACAATATGGGGAAATCTCATAAGGCTCCATACTTAGATTAAAAACTATAGGCAACCAAAGACTTCTGAGAGAGGAAGATTCAGTCTTCTCCATGGACAAGAACCCATGATAGGTTCTCTAATCCCAAGTCGTAAGCCCTAAACACAAATACATATGACAAACATTAAAAGAACTCAGAAGATTGTATTTAAATGTGGATATATAATTATAAATATATATAAATATTTATATTCATTATATAATTATTTATATAAAGTATATATAATTAAAATTCAAGAACAAATTCACCTTCTACCACAGCTA
Source organism: Microtus ochrogaster (assembly GCF_000317375.1). NCBI lineage: Eukaryota > Metazoa > Chordata > Mammalia > Rodentia > Cricetidae > Microtus > Microtus ochrogaster. The sequence continues at coordinate 2,873,851 of NW_004949143.1, forward strand.
AAGCACTACAACTGTGTAAATGGTTTTCAAATACACAGTAGTGCTGGGAGAAAGAAGCCGAGTCAGAGTCGCCATGATTCTTCCACTCCAGACAGACGCAGGTTAAGATCTTCTCTGGTAAGCCACCTTGTGGGCTACACAGATTATTAGAAATGGGTTAGATCAATATGTAAGAGCTAGCCAGTAGGAGGCTGGAACTAATGGGCCAAGCAGTGTTTAAAAGAATACAGTTTCCGTTTAATTATTTCGGGTATAAAGCTAGCTGTGCGGGTGGGCGGCCGGGTGCCAGGAACGTAGCCCGCCGCTCCTTATCACTACACAATAGGATATATCAGTTTGACTTATTTTAGTTGTGTCTAGTTAAACAGATAGAAACTTTCCTTAACATAGGTTTCAATGAAACCAGATTGCAAGGACAATACCAATACATGGAAGGGGGAAATTTCACCAGATCCATATCCATAGACAAAGAACTATAGACAACTAAGGAATGCTGACAATGGGAGAGTTACCATTCTTCAGGGATTAGCCCCCAATTGATTATGCAATAAGAAGTCAGTCAGCCTAAAAACATATACATGTAAACAACACTAAATGGACTTATATGGTTTTGTTTGTTTATTTATTTGTGTATATAACAATAACACACACATATAACAATTTGTGTGTAGTAATAGTAACAATCTAAGAAAAAGGGGCCACAAATTTGAGAGAGAACAAGGGGGTTGGAGAAAGTAAAGGCACAGAAAGAAAGGAAAGAAGCAGAAGTGACTAGTTATTCTGTCTTGACTGAAAGAACAAAGTGATTTGTTGGCAAGTCAAGGTGTACATGGAAATTCAAAGTACCAACGAGGTTGTGGCCATGTAATCAAACAACACTGCTTAGAAAAATTCTACCATTAATTAATCAGATGAGTATGTCCATCTCATCCTACTTGGGCACACAACATGACTTAGGGGACAAGCTGATTAGATTTTATGGAAATGAGTTATTTATCAGGATCTCTATGAAAATCAGAGGAGTGGTTGGAAGAAACCAATGCAAGAATAAGATAGGGGTGGGATGGGGGACAAGTATATGGTATAAACAAAGCTAGACCACTTTGCCTAAGATATATATACTCATCCTAATACCCAAGATTGGCTGGTCCTTGAACTAAACAGAGAAAATAGTAACAACCATTCCCAATCTTGAGGATTGAGAGAGGCAAAGGTGCTTGTGCTTTTCAACGTATATAGGTCCCATGGCAAGGTATGTCTCATCATATAGGGCTCTTTTTCTGAGAATTTACATCATATCTTAGAATAGAAAAGAGAAAAACTTGGGCCTTCCTACCTATCTATCTGCTTACCACATATACTTGGCCTGATCTCCCTCTCCAGACTGACTATCTTAGTGACATGACAAACAAAGAGAATGATGACTTCAACAGATGCCTTCTGAGAATCTAGAACTTATAGTCACTATTTATTGGGTGTTCCTACTGTAACCAACACTCTGACTTGCTAGGACAGGGACTTGTGGTCTGCTCTTCAGAACATTCCTGATGGACTTATTATAGCATCATGGCTAGTCAGAGTGTAGAAGAGAATTGTGGAATCAATGTGAGCCCAGTTGTTAATCAAGAGCCTGAAAGTGAGGCTCTTGATAGATATAATTCTTCACATGATTCAGAAGTAGATTCAAAAGAGGGTCTGGTGAGACAAGATGATCAAGATGTCATACAAGATCAAGCCTATGTAGAGATCCCACTACCTGAAGACCAAAGCCAACCTATAGCCAGTGAGGAAGATAACACCAACCTTTTCAGTCTGCCCTTCCCCATGAAGCTTTGGTCCATTGTGCAGAATGAGGCATTCAAGTCAGTGAAGTGGACTAAGGAAGGAGACACCATAATGATTGAGGTAGACCTTTTCCAGAAAGAGGTCCTTCATCTAAAGGGGGCAAAGAAGATTTTTGAAACAGACAGTTTGAAGAGTTTTATTCACCAGCTCAACATGTATGGATTCAGAAAGATATACCCTGAGACATCTGTGGCTTTCTTTGAAGAGTACAAGAGAATAATGGTAATGTACTAATTTAACAACAGAAGCATACACCTATCTCCCCCAATCCATGCCATACATGATGTCAGTTCTATTTTAGCAGGAGGGTCAATAAAATGTCAAAAAAGTAGATTTTGAATGTAATGGCTTTGTTCTTAAATTACATAAGGCCCACCTAAAAGTATTCAAACAAGAAGAATGGCTATAAAAAGCCATATAGTAGTGCATGCATGTACACCAGTGTGTGTGTGTATGTATGTGTGTGTGTGTATGTATGTGTGTGTGTGTATGTATGTATGTATGTGTGATCATCTTAACTTACATACTGTTTAAGAATCATTGCCAACTCGTTATTTTTTAATCACAAACTAGGACAATGTGACTGGTGGTGAAGAGGGTTGTGGGGATCAACACATATTTCATCTTAGGATAGCTAAACTGTTCATTTTGTTTCAGATGTACCGTCACTTCAACTTTCAGAGAGATAAGCCTGGACTTGTTGAGTATATCTGGGGCAAAGAAGACCTAAAAAATCTTGCCCACCAAGCTCTCTGTGTACCCATTCCACTTAGATCTTCTCAAGAGCCAACTTCAAAAAAGAAGAAGTCACCTACCAGATATTCTCCACGATTCTATCGCAAATCCGAGGAAGACTGTGAAGATGCCAAGAAGAAAAACTCCAATGACCAGGCACACAAAGGAAATCAAGGCTTTGTATTCTCTGCTGTGTGGGCTATGAAATTTATTCCTCCATGTTCACTAGAAATGCAGCTTCCGGGGGAGTCAAGTAACCCAATTGCAGATGATACCTCAGGCACTATTATATGTGGGCCCCCAACTGCTCCTGGAATTCAAGGCACAGAAGAAAATCCAAGTGCTAGTTCATCAGATCAACTCATTTTAAGTTCTATGATGTCTCTGTACAACAGTTCTTGTTCTGCCCTATTGTCTACCCTCTTAGGAAGGCCAACAAACGAATCTCCCGATGAAGAGCAGGAGGGCTCCTCAGATTACAAGTGTGTAATCTGTGAGCCCATAAAGAATAGTCCTCGCTTATGAACTCACAGGCCCCTGAAGACCAGTAGAAAATTTCTTCTAAGAATATATCAACTTTTGGCATCAGAAGCGTAAATATCATGATGGTAAATAAATAATCTAAACTAGAATCCAGAGTCTGTGTCATATCTGACCCTCTGTACCATCCTGTATGCTTGGCTTCCCCAATATTGGATTCACTTTATCTTTTCAGGAGAACCAGCAATACTTTCAGGATCTCAGCAAAGCATTCTTCCCAGTAGGGTGGAAAACAAGCCTGGAAATACATGCTCCCCTGGCACTTGCTTATTGGATACTAGCTTCACCTCACATTGCTCAGGGGTCTGGAATTAGGAGATTCCAATGTCTTGTATCTGCACCCCCAACAGAGGTCATCAGGAAATTTCTGAGCAAGACCTGAGGGTTACTATCAAGCATCCATTAGCCCTGTATGAGCATGCCTTAAACTGGCTGCCCATCTGCTAAGGAGTGAGCACTACTATGCCCTGGTCCCTGGGATACAGACCATTCCTCTCAGCACATGGGGGTGGGAAACTACCTGACACAAAAGGAAGACAGACACTAGAAACTTTGCAACAGAACCTGCAAAATGTTGCTACAAAATGTCCCCCACTTATCCTTTCTTAATCAACCTCAAAGAGTCAGAGCTAGATTTAGGACATTTAAGATAAGAAATGGCTGGGTGAGAGCCACCCTTCCGTGCCTGGAGGAACCTCTCCAGAGAGCTCTTGCACCGTGGGAGGTGGGAGGACCCAACATTGTTGCACTTCTCTATTGATTGCCCTCTTCATCACAGATTTTCCAGGGCATTGGTGTCAACTCAGTGCCTGGCCCCAGGCTTGCCACCTGGTCCCCAGGATGCTGTGCATGAACTTCCTGGGTTTTGACAGAAACAACATATGGGAAAGCACATGGGGCCCCAGGACACTAAACACCATTTATGTGCAATCCAGGCAACAGCAGGCAACAAAAGTAAGAGAGTCTTTTCCTGGTAGTTTTCCATTCCCCTGAAGGCCAAGGTACTAAGGCCACAGAAGCACAGTGAGAGAGGAAAGTCCTCACTGACGTCCAATTCATGAGAGCATAGCAGTCTGGGTGGATTTGGGGACAGTCCATAGTGTGTCTTTCTCACTCAGCAAGCCATTGGTGGCTCAATGCTGCTTTGACTTTAGAGTCTGCACTGTGATGGTGAGTTGGTGAGTTGATGAGGTGTTATTTAGCTGCTTTCTCAGCACCATTACACCCCACCCCCAGAGCCCATAGTGGTCACACCCTCCTCTGCAAGGGATTGAGCTCTAGAAACCATGTCAGTCACTTGGTATCAGTGCTGCCTGTCACATGCATTGCCATTTGCACACAATCAGGCACACAGAGTGCAATGCTACAGACTCTTTCCTGACATTGGCTCTCAGATTATAAATAGGACCAGAGAACTAGAGTGGAGCAGTAACTACCTGAGTCTGAGGAACCTTGTCCTATTTACCCCATCCCAGTTCCTCTGGTGAGCCTAAGGACAGAGTGCTGTTTCAGGAAGGTTCAGCATATATCCTCCAGCTCACACCAAAACAGAAATGCCAGTTTACTGAGTGGTATCCTAAGGTCTCTTCTCTAATGTGTCAGCACCATGTTCTACATACCTTCATGAAGCACCTGTCACTGCTCTGTCAAGTCTGTATTCTTGCCAAGGCGAGGCCTTAATTTCCTTGGTGTCATTCACAGCATGTTCTGAAGATGGACACTATAAAGAAATACCACACTAGCTTATAATAGAGTATAATAAAGAGTTATTTATTTAGGGGTAGACCCACAGATCACAGTCTTCTGCATGAACGGGGAACAGGAACTGAATCCAGCAGCTGGAAGAGCGAGCTCTCACACTTTACCTTGGCATTTATATTATAAGAGACCACACCCAAGTGGGCTGGTATCTTAAAAGCTATTGCCTGAAGGAGTTTCCACAGCACCATTTCTTCTATACCTTTTTTTCATAGTGTTCATTGTGATTGCTGATGGTACATTTCTGGTAGGTACTGAGCATAGAACACAAACACTAGTCACAGTTTGACCCATTATAGGACAAACAATACAAAACTGCTGGAAGGAGGGGCAAGTAAACCTTATCTTTCTCAGATACTTTCGCAGGCTCCAAATAGAGAAAGATATCACAACCCAGCCCTTCAGTTTCAAAGCCATTTTCCATGTTACCTGAAACTCCATTGAACTTGGCCTACTGCCCCTCCTTTTCAAAGGTCAATGGTTACCTACCTGTTCAGTGACAAATTCAATGCTAGGGACTGTGATTGAGATAACTGGTATCAGTCTGTGGAATTTTTGAGAACCTCTCAGAATAGGATACATTTGTAGACAAAGTTATCAAGAGTACAATGTGTTGTCAGTGCTGAAGGAGGTCATCATTCCCTAGAGAATACACAGGAGGGAGGGCCCCCTGGGCCTAGTTAGGTTTTTTTTTTTAAGCTGAGTAAGTTGGTATTTACTATAGAGGGACATTCTTGGATCCTCTGTGTCTCATACTTGTCTATGTCACTGCCACCAATACTCTTAGCTCACCAGCAGAGATATAAAAGCATACTCCTTGAGGAACATAACTTGTTTCTGTTCATCAAGGCCAGGGGAAGTTTCTTGCTTATCTGGCTCAAGGACCACAAGAGACAACAATCAGTGGATCAGAAAATACGTTTAGTTAGTAGACTGAACTATTATACAATGTAGGCAGGATCTAACAGGCAAAAGATTACATCTTCCCAGATTAATGACATCTTTTCCAATTTAGTTTCAGACAAGGGTTTGGGTGTATTGAATCCCACCGTCCTTCATGTAATTAGCAAACCACACACAGTATGGTATCACAGATCACAGACCTTCATCCCTCCCAGTCTTGTGTCTTGGTGAGTTTACAACCTAAGCACAAAGAGAACCTGGTTCAAGTAGAGAAAGGTCCAGGCTTTCTACCTGTGTACATCCATGCTTAGAAGGAGAGAGGCCTTGATAGGCTGGCAGGAGGCTTGGGTTGGCAAGGGTGGCCTCTGACCAGTCATCCATGGATATTGGGTTACACAATAGTAAGAACTAAAGCAAGAAACAGGTTTATGGGGGATCAAGCTCTCTTTGGTCATGGACAGCACAGTCTTCCACCTCCAGGATTCCCAGTCAGATTTTCAATATAAGGATAGATGTCTCTCACACCTAGGTAAGGGATGTTCAGAGCTATGGATGAGAATATATGGCCAAGTTCAGTCCACATGGTACCAGTGTTGATGTGGATTTCTGAGGCTACTCCCAGTTGACTGCTATTCCCATGCTTAATCTCCAAGGCTTTTGTCCAAACTCTGACATCTCTTAGACAAGAGGTATAAACTGACATACAGCCACACCTGCACCTACACATAAGTTCATACTCACCACAGCAATGTATGAAGCCAATCAGGCCCAAACCCACCACTTCTGCATCAAGGACTGGAAAGTCATGTATGTAACCATACACTAATCTGGGTTGGCCACTAGAAGACACTGTTGAACTCATCAGAATCTGGGGAGCTCTGATTAATCAATGCTAGAGCAAGGTCTCTGGCACAGAACCAGGAAGCAGATAGAATTGAGAAAAAAATAAGAGGACTAACTGGTTAGAGTGAGGCCATGCAACAGTTGGACTTAGAGTATTGAGGCCTTGGTGAAAGACCTGGAAAAGAGCAAAGGAAAGTTGTGAGCCTTAAGAAATGAGCTGGTAGGTGGGGCAATGGAAGGAGCTAGGCAGGCCAATGAGTGCTCAGAACAGTTGGAGTCCTATAGGAGTAATAGCCCTGCAAGGTTTGTTGAGGTAAAATAAAGGTGGGTCTTTGAGTAATGACATAAAAACATGGCGTGGGTAACTGATACTTGTTTTCTGAGTTTCTGCCCTGCCTGGTCCCACAGTCATTCACTCCTAAAGAAATCACACAGAGGTCTATATTAGTTATAAACTGATTGGTCTAGTAGCTCAGATTTCTTATTAACTCTTATAACTTGTATTAACCCATTATTCTTGTCTATGTTAGCCAAACGGCTCAGTACCTTTTTCAGTGGGTCAGTCACATCTTGCTTGCACTGTGTTTGGATCACGACTACAGAATGTGCTTCCTTCTTCCCCAAATTATCATTGCCCCACCTCTACTTCTTGCATGGTCATCCTGCCTATACTTCCTGACTGGATACTGGCCAATCAGCATTTATTTAAAATATAAGTGACAGGGTACAGACCATTTTCTCACAGCACTTTGTTCCCCCACTTTAAAAAAAAAACCAAGAACTCTGAATCTAATATTCTTTGTATAGCTTTTCTCTTAACAATTATGCATAATAACTTGTAACCAACATTCTAAACAAAGGAAAATATCTATAGTCCATTTTTTGGAATGGACTAGCTGTGTGCCTAGAAATGGGGTACTGTGCAAGTCTCTCAGAGGCAGTGAGAAGCTCTGCCATGCTGGACTGTGTTGAGCAACTGTGCTGAGGGAGCAGGCAGTACTCTATATATCATAGTAATGGCACTGCTTAAGTTTTAGACTGGGCAGGGCAAGCAGGAAGTACCATATTTGACCTAGTAATGTCACAACCTAGATTCTTAAGCACTTAGCATTTTAAGAAGTGCTTTTGGTCAGAAAATAATTATAAATTGCAATAAAGACAAACCCAGATAAAAAGATATATAAATGGGTCACAGTGTTAGATAAATGTATGTAGGCTTGAAAGAGAAGAAAAAGAGTATAGAGAGTTGGAAAAGAAGCAAATGGTTTTTTAAAAAAAGGGGGTAAAGTCTTTAAAGAGACAGAGTACAGATAGTCATAGATTAAAAGGAGTAAGGAAAAATAAGCCACATAAATATGGAAAATTCACAGAGAGTCTGGATTAAGTATATTATTGTGTTATCTTTAAATTATTTGACTGTAAATTACCCAACTACAGAGAGACATTTTATTGTATGGGCTACTAAGCTAAACCAGCATGTATCTTTTTTTAAAAATATTTATTTATTTATTATATATACAATATTCTGTCTGTGTGTATGCCCGCAGGTCGGAAGAGGGCACTAGACCTCATTACAGATGGTTGTGAACCACCATGTGGTTGCTGGGAACTGAACTAAGGACCTTTGGAAGAGCAGGCAATGCTCTTAACCTCTGAGCCATCTCTCCAGCCCCAACCAGCATGTATCTTATAAAGGAATCATGACTTTCAAATTTAGCTCTAAGATTATTTTGCTTTGGAAAAGAGGTTCTTCTTTTGTTTCCTCAGAGGATAAGAACCTAGGGATTGCTTCCAGACTGGTGTAGTTTCATGGAATAAGACCTCCTCAAAGGTTGTCTTGAACACTCCTCAAAAAATTACTTTGCCCAACTGCTGACTGAGATGAAACTAGTACACAGGATACACCATAAAAGACCAGATTAACAGTGCCCCCAGTCAGCAAGAAGCAGTATGGACAAAACTACGCCCATATTTCCAAATATTGCTTATAGATGTTTGTTTACATTTAAAGGTGGATATGCTATAGAGATGAATAATTTGCATTGGTATGGATCTTGGTTTATTGATATAAATTAAGGTAAATTTTGTTATACTGTATATGTATATTTCTTCCCTTGATTAAGGTATTATGTTTGTGTATTTATTTAAAAATGCAATGTATAATTAAGAAATATAAGTTAATATATAATCATCTATAATAGTCAAGCTTGTAGTCATGTTAGTTAGATTTTCTAGATGTATAGAAATATATTTCAGTCAGTTAGGTTTTCTTCGGATCTTTCAGAGACCTTCTGAATATGGCATTTAAATGTTTTAAAAATTTAGGACTTTTCATGACAATGAGACACATCTATTACTAGAAGCATCAAGCTACTTCAAGAGGTAGATTGGCACTAGTTAGCCATTTGGGCAAGAAACTGTTCCTGCCTGGACTGCTTAACTAAACATGTAGAACCCACAACAAAATGACTGCTGAACTTGCCTAAAGGTGAGACGATCCTTCGGGGTTCCTGATTCATAAGAGACTCTACTAAACATTCTGCAGGATACAAAAAACAGTGACTGCCAAACTGCAATATAGGCAGAACTGTCTTTGAAATTTCCTCCTTTGTGGAAAAGTCTGCTGGATAATATGGGCCTGTAGGCTGAAGATGGATGCCCCACTGGTACAGAAGAACTTTGGGTGACTGTCCAGGTAGCAAGATGTCTCTTTCAATTCTAGAATTTTGGAAGTTGCTTACAATACACTTTCTGTTTACTTAGTCTTTGATGGAGTTGAGGAATAGATAGTTATTATTACAGTTTTCCTTAGTTACGATAAAGGATAAAGTAGATATAAATATTGTAACTATAATTCTTGCTAGAATTTTACTATGTTAAAGCCTTAATTTTTGTTTAAATAGAAAAGGGGAAATAGTGTGGGAAGTCCCTCTGTCTGTGTATTGCTTTCCTTGGTTGATGAATAGAGAAATAGGCCTGTTGATAGGGCAGAACTTAGGTAGGTGACGAAACTGGACTGAATGCTGGGAGAAGGAACAGTGGAGTCAGAGACATGGAACTGACACCAGAGTCAGACATGCCATCACTTTGCTGGTAGGCCATGATACACAGATTAATGGATATGGGTTAAATTAAGATGTAAGAGTTAGTCAATAAGAATTTAGAGCTAATGGGACAATCAGTGTTTTAATTAATACATTTTCGGTGTGATTATTTCTGGGCTAAGCCAGCCCGGTGGCTGGGAACTGGGCAGCAGGGTGAACAAACAGCTCTCTCCTGCAACTAACACTGACAGTGGTAGGCAGAGAGATAGGAATAGCAAAAGCTAGGATGTGACTGGGACTGAGGGTACTAAAGTAGAATTGAAAGAGCTGAGGAACTAATAGAACTGTGCTCTGACTTCTGAGGTAAGAATTGGAGTCACAGCTGTGAATCCTGACCTAGGTAGGTAGACACATAGCATACCAAACTAGAGTTGGAGTTGTAGTGGTGTGGTAGGATTTGAAGGTAGCATTATGAATACTGACCTAGTGGGGAAAATCTAGGGAGCATCAGGATGGGACCTAAGAAGTGTGAGTGAACTTTGCATAGAATTCTGATATAATGTGGAGAGGGAATGCTGGAGATGTTGGACCTCATTGCTGAGATTTCTGATATAGACTTTAAAGTGTCTGCTGGAGGAGTTGGGTAGGACTGTGTGCTGAGGTAGAAGTTGGCAGGAGTTCTCAGGGCTTCCAAATGAGGAAAAGCAAAGCTGTTAGTGACAGAGTAGGGTGGCCCTGAGAGAAGTTCAGGAGAGAGCTGTTTATCTTAAGGCATTTGGAGTTGGATTGCAGAAAAAGGAAGAGATTTAGAATGTTTGAGCAAAGGTAGGATTGTGGGTAGACCATGTGTATTTTTGTATAAACAGGGACAGGGCTGTGGGATGCATGGCAGGATGGAGGTTTCTTAGATGACTTAAAGAGGCTTGTGGAGTAGCTGGATCAAATTGGAGGAGGCTTCATATTGGGGAAGGATGCTTGTTCATTTTCCGGGTGCACATATTCCCAAAATAATCACTCAGAAACTATATTAATTAAAATTCTCCTTGGTCAAAAGCTTAAGCATATTGCTAGCTAGCTCTTATATCTGTGGTTAACCCATTTCTATTATTTTATATTTTACCATGAGTCCTGTGGCCTACCAGCAAGGTTTCAGCTGGCAGTTTGTGTCTTTCTCCTCTGAAGGCTCCATGACATATCCCTGACCCTAACTTCTTTTTCCCAGCATTCAATTTAGTTCCCCACATCCTAGCTCTTTTCTATGCTGCTATAGCCTCAAAGCAGTTTCTTGATTCATTAACCAATAAAAGCAACACATTTACAGAAGGACTTCCTTCATTATATTCCCTTTTCTGTCTAAATAAAAAGGAAGGTTTGGACTTTAGCATAGTAAAATTAGATATAACAAAACAGGTATCAAGCAAGAATCACAGTTACAATATTTATATCTACTTTATCTTTCATCATAACTAAGGAAAACTATAATTATTACTATCTATTCTTCAACTCCATTAAAGACTCCAGAAGGATATAATATCACCTAAGTAAACATGAAGTGCATTGTAAGCAACTTCCAAAACTCTAGAATTGACAGGGACATCTCGCTGCCTGGACAGTCACCCAAAGTTCTTCTGTACTATTGGGGTATCCATCTTTAGCCTACAGGCCCATAGTATCCATCAGACTTTTCTATGAAGCAAGAAATTTCAAAGACATTTTCACCTATATTGGCAGTTTGTCAGTAACTTTCTTCTGTGTCCTGCAGAATGTCTGGCAGACTCTTTCATGAAGCAGGAACTTCGAAGAATTGTCTCACCTTAAGGCATGTTCAGCAGTCATTTCTCTGTGGGTCCTGTATGCCCATTTCATACAGCATAAAATCAAGCAGTCCAGGCAAGAGCAGTTTCTTACACAAATGACTAACAAATTCCATAAGGAGCCTCTTTGATGCCCCAACATCTTCTTGAAGTAATTAGTGCTACCAGAAACAGATGTGTCTTGTTGTCATAAAAAGTCTAAGTTCTTAAAACATTTTAATTTCCAATTCTGTAGTCTTTGAAAGATTTGAAGAATACCTAACTAACTGAAATATATCTCTATATATCTAAAAAACTAACATGACAACAAGCTTGACTATTATAGATGATTTTCTATTAACCTATAATTTTAATTATATATTAATTTTTTCTTTCTTTTTTTTCTTTTTAAAAAATTTTTCTCTGCTCCGCTCCCTGCCTCTCCCCTCCCCCTTCACTCTTCCCCCAAGATCCCCATGCTCCCAATTTACTCAGATCTCCTCTTTTTCAACTTTCTACTTCCCATGTAGATTAGATCTATGTAAATCTCTCTTAGTGTCCTCAAGGTCGTCTAAATTCTCTGGGATTGTAGATTGTAGCCTGGTTTTCTTTGATTTATGTTTAGAAATGACCTATGAATGAGTACATGTGATAACTGTCTTTCTGGGTCTGGGTTGTCTCACTCAAAATAATGTTTTCTAGCTCCATCCATTTGCCTGCAAAATTCAAGATGTCATTGATTTTTTTCTGCTGTGTAGTACTCCATTGTGTAAATGTACTATATTTTCCTTATCCATTCATTGATTGAGGGCCATTTAGGTTGTTTCAAGGTTCTGGCTATGACAAGCAAAGCTGCTATGAACATAGTTGGGCACATGTCCTTGTGGCACAATTGAGCATATAACCAAAAGTGGTATTATTGGGTCTTGAGGAAGGTTGTTTCCTAATTGTCTGAGAAATCGCCACATGGACATCCAAAGGGACTGTACCAGCTTGCATTCCCACCAGCAATGCAGAAGTGTCCCTTTACCCCACAACCTCTTCAGCATAAGTTGTCATCAGTGTTTTCGGTGTTGGCCATTCTTTCAGGTGTAAGATGGAATTTCAGAGTTGTTTTGATTTGCATTTCTCTGATGACTAAGGATGGTGAATATTTCCTTAAGTGTCTTTTAGCCATTTTAGATTCCTCTGTTGAGAGTTCTCTGTTTAAGTCTGTACTCCATTTTTTTTATTGAGTTATTTGTTCTTTTGATGACGAATTTATTGAATTCTTTGTATATTTTGGAGATCAGACTTCTGTCTGATGTGGGGTTAGTGAAGATATTTTCCCATTCTGCAGGGTGTCGTTTTGTCTTGTTTACGGTGTCCTTTGCTTTACAGAAGCTTTTCAGTTTCAGGAGGTCCCATTTATTAATTGTTTCTCTCAGTGTCTGTACTGCTGGGTTATACTTAGGAAGTGGTCTCCTGTGCCAATGCATTCAAGTGTACTTCCCACTTTCTCTTCTATAAGGTTCAGTGTGGCTGGCTTTATGTTAAGGTCTTTGATCCATTAGGAATTGAGTTTTGTGCATGGTTATAGATATGGGTCTATTTTCATTATTCTACATGTTGATATCCCGTTATGCCAGCACCACTTGTTAAATATGCTTTCTCTTTTCCATTTGATATTCTTCTGCTTCCTTGTCAAAAATCAGTTGTTCAAAAATGTGTGGATTGATATCCAGGTCTTTTGTTCAGTTTCACTGGTCCTCCTTTCTGTTCTTATGCCAATACCAGGCTGCTTTCAGTTCTGTAGCTCTGTAGTAGAGTTTGAAGACAGAGATTGTGATGCTCCAGAAGTTCTTTTTATTGTTCAGGATAGTTTTGGATATTCTGGGGTTTTTGCTTTTCCATATGAACTTAAGTACTATTCTTTAGAGGTCTTTGAAGAATTTTGCTGGGATTTTGATGGGCATTGCATTGAATCTGTAGATTGCTTTTGGTAAGGTTGCCATTTTTACTATGTTAATTCTGCCTACCCAAGAGCATGGGGGATCTTTCCAGTTTCTGGTGTCTTCTACAATTTCTTTCTTCAAAAATTTAAAGTTCTTGTCATACAAGTCTTCCACTTGTTTGGTTAGAGTTACTCTGAGATATTTTATGCTATTTGTGGCCATTGTGAAGTGTGTTGATTCTATGATTTCTTCCCCAGTCCTTTTATCATCTGTGTACAGGAGGGCTACTGATTTTTTTGAGTTAGTCTTGTATTCTGCTACATCACTGAAAATGTTTATGAGTTGTAGAAGTTCCTTGGTAGAATTTTTGGGATTACTTATGTAAACTATCATATCATCAGCAAACAGTGAAAGTTTGCCTTCTTATTTTCTTTTTTTTTTCTTCTCAGATCACGCTTTACTGGAGTGCACTTGGTTGAGAGAGAACATGAAGGGGGAAGAGAGGGGCAGAAAGTGAGGGAGAGCAGGAAG
>NW_004949143.1:2887886-2895855 GCF_000317375.1 Microtus ochrogaster
GAGAGAGAGCGGCGAGAGAGCGCGCCTTCTTATTTTCCAATTTGTATCTCCTTGAGCTCCTTTTTATGTCTCATTGCTCTAGCTAGGACCTTAAGAACTATATATGGAGAGAGTTGACAACCTTGTCTTGTTCCTGATTTCAGTGGAATCTCTGGGAGTTTCTTTCCATTTAGTTTGATGTTGGCTGTTGGCTTGCTGTATATTGCTTTAATTATGTTTAGGTATGTTCCTTTTATCCCTGCTCTCTCCAAGACCTTTGTCATGAAGGGATTTTGCGTTTTGTCAAGAGCTTTTTCAGCACCTAATGAGATGATCATATGGTTTTTATTTTTAAGCTTGTTTATACGGTGAATTACGTTGACAGATTTTCGTATGTTAAACCATCCTTGCATCTTGGTAATGAAGCTGACTTGATCATGGTGGATGATGTTTCAGATGTGCTCCTGGATTCAATTTGCCAGCATTTTATTTAGTAGTTTTGCATCAATGTTCATGAGTGATATTGGTCTGTAAGTCTCTTTCTCAGTAACGTCTTTCTGTGGTTTGTGCGTCAGGGTAATTTTAGCCTCATAAAAAGAGTTTGGTAATATTCCTTCTATTTTTATTGTGTGGAATAATTTGAGGAATATTGATATTAGTTCTTCTTTGAAAGTCTTGTAGAATTCTGAGCTGAAACCATCTGGCGTAGGCTTTTTTTGGTTGGGAGACTTTTGATGACTGTTTCTATTTCTTCAGCAGTTATAGGTCTGTTTAATTTGCTTATCTGGTCGTGATTTAGTTTTTGGTAAGTGATATTTATCGAGAAAGTTGTCCATTTTCTTTAAGTTTTTTAATTTTGTGGAGTACAGGTTTTAGAAATATGACCTGATGATTCTCTGTATTTCCTACATGTCTGTTGTTATGTCTCCCTTTTCATTTCTGATTTTGTTAATTTGGATATTCTCTCTCTGCCTTTTGGTTAGTTTGGATAAAGGTTTGTCTATTTTGTTGATTTTCTCGAAGAACCAACCCTTTGTCTCATTGATTTTTTTTATTGTTTTCTTTGTTTCTATTTTGTTGATTTCAACTCTCACTTTGATTATTTCCTGCCATCTAGGTGAGTTTGCTTCTTTTTGTTCTAAAGTTTTCAAATGTTCTATGAATTCACTAGTGTGGGATTTTTCCAGCTTCTTTATGTAGGCACTTAGTGCTATGAATTTTCCTCTTACCACTGCTTTCATTGTGTCCTATAAGTTTGGGTACGTTGTGTGATCATTTTCATTGAATTTTAGGAAGTCTTTAATTTCTCCCTTTATTTCTTCCTTGACACACTGATGATTCAGGTGAGCATTGTTTAATTTCTATGTGTTTGTGGGTTTTCTGGAATTAGTATTGCTGTTGATTTCTAGTTTTATACCATGGTGATCTAATAAGGTACATTGGGTTATTCCATTTTTTTTTTGGTATTTGTTGAGGTTTGTTTTGTTACTGAGTATGTGGTCAATTTTTGAGAAGGTTCCCTGAGGTGCTGAGAAGAATGTATATTCTTTTCTGTTTGGATGGAATATTTTATAGATGTCTGTTAAGTCCATTTGAGTCATAAAATCTGTTAGTTCTCTTATTTCTCTGTTTATTTTTTTGTCTGATTGACCTAACCAGTGGTGAGATGGGAGTGTTGAAGTCTCCCACTATTAGTATGTGGGGTTTAATGTATGTTTTAAGCTTTAGAAGCGTTTCTTTCACATATGAGGGTGCCCTTGTATTTGGAACATAGATGTTCAGTATTGAAATTTCCTCTTGATGGCTTTTACCTGTGACTAGTATGAAATAACCTTCTTTGTCTCTTTTGACTGATTTTAGCTTGAAGCCTATTTTGTTATATATTAGGATAGCTACACCCATTGTTTCTTATGTCCATTTGATTTTTATCTTTTTCCCAACCCTTTACTCTGAGACGATGTCTGTCTTTGAGGTTGAGATGTATTTCTTGTATGAAGAAGAAGGATGGATTCTGTTTTTGTATCTAATCTGTTAGTCTGTGTCTTTTTATCAGTGAGTTGAGTCCATTTACATTAAGGGATATTAAAGACCAGTGATTGTTATCTCCTGTTAATTTAGTTTTCATCGTTGGTGATGTTAATTTGTACATTTTTCTTTGGGATTTGCAGTTATGAGACCATCAATTGTCTGTGTTTTTGTTGGTGTAGCCAACTTCCTTGTGTTGGAGTTTTCCTTCTAGTATTTTGTGTAGGGCTAGGTCTGTGGCTAGGTATTGGTAAAATCTATTCATCTTTTCCTCTAATAGGTGTGATTGGGGCTGTCTGAGATTCTGTTGAATAATCTTCAAGGTGCCAGTGAATCTAAAGCTCAGATGGTTGTTCCTCATGGTACATTCTGTGTCATGGTTCTAGTTACCCCATAAGTTACTCAGTGTTCCTGAAGATAGCTCAGCGCTCCTGTGACTTGCTCTGCTCACTTACAGTTTGCTGTCTCAGGCCTACTTTCTATATTACATTTTAAATGAGCTGCACAAACACAATACCTTAATCAAGAGCAGAAATATATGTGTAACAAAATTGACCTTAAATTTGTATCAGTAGAACAAGATCCATATCAATGCAAAGCATTCATCTTTATATTATATCCCCCTTTAAATGTAAACAAACATTTATAAACAATCATTTAGGGGATTTGGACATAGTTGTTTCCAAACTGCTTCCTGCTTTTTGTATGCAAAGTAATTTTAGGGGGTGTTCATGGCAACCTTTGGGTGGGGGGTTCTTGGTCAATCAAAGCTCATTAGTCTGGAAGAGACCTACAGGTTCTCATCTTCTGTGGAAACAAAAGAGGAATTTCTTCTCCAAAGCAACATACCCTTAGTCTCAAATATTGAAGTCAAGAAATCTTTAAGATGCATATGTTGGTTTAGCTTAGTAGTCCCTAGAATCAAATGTCTCTCTGCAAGCTGCTCACACTGCCCCAGTTCCAAGTATACAGCAGGTCTACGTCGAGTCATTAAGCAGTTTGTAATATGTTGCTCACCGACCCATTCAAATACTCCATAGGCGGATTTCCTAAGAGAGTCAGAGCCATTTGTGCTGAAGAACCAGGAAACCACCATTTTGAAACTGAGCAGTTTTTTTTTCTACTGCTGAATCAGGGAGACCTCTCTTAAAGAAACTGCGGTATGCTGTCAAGCAGAGCCCATCCCCCCAAAAAATATGTGGCCAAACTTTGTTTTTTAGTCTCTGGAATTTCTTTCCAAGCCCTCTCAGGTTTTATGTGGATTTAGCTAGCACACATTGGAGTGCCAATTTGTTGGGGGAGGCTGCTTGTTCATTTTCAGGCCACCCAGACTCCCAGAATAATCACTCAGAAACTATATTAATTAAAATGCTGGTTGGCCAATAGCATAAGCATATTGTTAGGTAGCTCTTATATTTTTGCTTAACCCATTTCCATTATTTTATATTTTACCATGAGGCTCATGGCCTATCAACAAGGTTCCATCTGCAGCTTGTGTCTTTCTCCTCTGGTGACTCCACGACATATCCCTGATTCTTTCTTTCTCCCAGCATTTAGTTTAGTTTTCATCACCTAGCTCTGTTCTTCCCTGCTATAGGCTCAAAGCAGTTTCTTTATTCATTAACCAATAAAAGCAACACATTTACAGACGGATTTCCCACATCATCTTCATAAATGCTGGATTCACAAGGGACTGTTCTTTCCCTTCCAGTGAGATGCACATCTCATGCCAAACATGCTCCAGAAAACAAGACAGGGAAGGGACAGAGATTCTTGAGTATAGGAGACCTTAAAGCCCAGCACCCATAGTGACACACTTCCTTCAACAAGACCACATCTACTCCAACAAAGCCACACCTCCTAAGAGTGCCACTTACAATGAACTTATAGGGACCAATTATATTAAAAATACCACAGGAACATTTTGTGTGTATTTGTGCGTATGTGTGTGTGTGAATATGAATATACAGTATGCATGTCTGATAAATAGTTACAAATTAAGGTATTCTTAAATTTCTTAAAACTGTTAAAATGAGAGACCTGAATGGTGCCCCCCAAAGACTTTTGAGGTCTGCAGGGTTCACCAAAAACCTGTTCAGCACCAGAGGTGCAGGACAATCAAATACCATCATACAAAATATTGTCCAAGGTCTCTAGAGCCTGGTAGAGGAGAGAGGAAAGGTCAGGATCCATCTGAGGGTTGTGCTGCCACCAGGAATATCCTGATCTAAATAGCCTGTACTATCACCCAGGGCCATGGTGTCATCTAGGCAAGGGCTGCTGCAGAGGGCCATGTCTGGGTCCTTGGGGCCTTGCTGATTTGGGTGGCCAGGTCTGGCGAGTATGGTAATAGTATTACCCAAATCAGGGGCTGTGACTGAGGACCATGTGTAGGTCTGTGGTCCTATAGCAGCCAGTGTCTGAGTTGATGTCCAAGGCTTCTGTTGTCACTGAGGACTATGCAGATGATTGGGGTCTGATCAGCCACCTGGGACCATGTTGATGCTAGGGCCATGCTGCTGCAGAGGCCAGTGCTGATCTGAGGAGCCTGTGTTGCCACTGGGGTGGTGGTAGCATCCAGGTCTGAGGTGCTGCTGAGGAACATGTGTAGGTACATGATCTTGCTGCAGTTTGGATCTGTGGTGATGTCAATGGCTCATGTTAACATGGGGGGGGGCATTGAAACCATGCTGTTCTGAGTCATCCCTGCCCTTCAATGGTTCTGGGATGACTGGTATCTCAGACTTTTAATTAGGAACCTGAGTCATAAAGTGCATGCTTATTTTTAATAAAAAATATGTCTCGGTCAAATTTTATCTAATAGTTAACAGTACTGGCTATCCTGGAACTCACCTTGTAGACAAGCCTAGCTTCAAACTCACAGAGATCCAACTGGTTTTGTCTCCTGAGTGTTGAGATTAATGTTATGTACCATCATGCCTACTTAATTGTTATAACTTTAACTAAAATTTGAACCATAATTTAATTTTTCAGCATAGGTGTAACTGACTTTCTGTGTAGTTAATGAACACTTAGAGGCTGCATGAGGATATAAGAGGTAAAAGAACAACCAATATTTTGGCCCTTGCCCCCAGGTCAGGTAGGTCTCGTGGGACTAGGGAATAACAAAACTCTTCTTATAGGGTTGTATAGCTCAGGTGAGTTGTAGTGTTATTTTGCTTGTTTTAACAAATAAAGCTTGCCTGGATATCAAAGCACAGAGCTAAGCCACTAGAGTCCAGGCAGTGGTGACATACACCTTTAATACCAGTACTTGAGAGTAATAGGCCTTTTTTTTAATTTTTTTATTTTCGAGACAGGGTTTCTCCGTAGCTTTTATTGGTTCCTGTCCTGGAACTAGCTCTGTAGACCAGGCTGGCCTCGAACTCACAGAGATTCGCCTGCCTCTGCCTCCCGAGTGCTGGGATTAAAGGCGTGCGCCACCATCGCCCGGCTGAGTAATAAGCCTTTAATCTCAGCACTAGGGAGGTGGAGACAGGAAGGGATATGACTGGGCAGAGATATGAATATAAAGTGGGAGGAGACAGACACTCTGATGCAGTCTGAGGTTATGTGGAGACAGTTGCAGTCCAAGGATGCCGTCTGAGGTGCAGTCTGAAGCAGTCTGAGGACAGGATCACCCCTTTGGGCTGAGCATTGGTAGAGGTAAAATGGCTGCTCTGCTTCTCTGATCTCTCAGCTCTCACCCCCTAGTATCTGACTCTGGGTTTTATTTATTAAGACCAGTTAGAATTCATGCTACAATGAGTCATCTGTTTTCTTGATCAGAGAGGCCAAGGAAACCCAGACAAAGGAAAATATTCCTGATGCTTCCAAAAGAACCTACATAGTCAATAAGACTGTGTTCTATCCCAAAATATAGTATAATTGACAAAAAAGTAAAGGAGTTAGATGTTTCCTTCTAAGTCCCTAAAACAGCACCAACTGACCTTTACAATAAAAAGAATAAATGATGAGTTTTTGGCTACCCAGCATCTTAAACACCCAATAGGAGAATAAAATGATTCACAAAGATACAAAGCAAAAATAAAAAAAAACATAGACTAGAATTTTAAAAGGGACACTAATTCTGATCTTATAGGCCTTCCCATTAAATCCAGAGGAAGGACTACTGACGTGATGGCAAGCCACCCAAACTACAATGCAAGGGGAATTTACATTTCTAAACTTATCAGTAGTTTCAAGCTTATTTTGTGTTTTGGTCTTCTTTATTTTTTCTTTGGCAATGTTGGGACTGGGTAGTTACAATCTTACAGTATTTTTCATCTCATTTATTTTACTATTGGATTTCTTTTTTTTTTAACAGTCCTAGGCATTGTGCCCTAAGAGCAAAACACACAAGGATAACTTTCATGGATCTCACATATTCTGGCTTAAACCATGTGTCTAAATTTTGTAAAATTTGTATTTTCTAGGATATATGATAATTTCAAACTAATTTACATATGATGCAGTCAGAGTGACTAAGATCAACAAAACAACCAATAGAAGATGCTGCTGAGGAAAGGTGAAAGACTCTGTTTGTGAGATTGTACACAGGTATAGCCACTTTGGAAATCAAAATACAAAATTCTCAAAAAACTAAAACTAAAATTATCATATATTACAGCTATACCACTCATTGGCATCTGCCCAGAGGATTAGACATTCCATTCCAAAACTGCTTGCTCAACCATGTTCATTATTGCCCTATACACAACAGCTAAGAAATGGAAACAACCCAATATCTTTAAACTGATGAAATAATAATGAAATAATGAAAATATGATATATATGTGTATGTGTGAAATAATAATGAAATAATGAAAATATGATATATATGTGTATGTGTATATATACCTATAACTTGGCATATTTTTTCAGCTATAAAGAAAACTGTTATAGAGGGAAATATTAGATTGGGGTGGCTCACTTACACTTCAGAGGTTTAGTCTATTATGGTCATGGGAGGAAGCAAGGCAGTATGCAGGAAGACATGGTGCTGGAGAAGAAGCTGAGAGTTCTTACATTTTGTTCTGAAAACAATAGGAAGCAAACTGTTTCACTGTGCATGGCTTGAGCATATATGGGACCTCAAAGCCTGCCTCCATAGTGTCACCCTTCTTCCAACAAGACCATGTCTATTCTTGCTCATCTCTTGACTGACCAGCTCTTTATGAGGCTAATCAGATGTTCTTGACAGGTAAAATAACACAATTCTGCCCAACCTTCTGACGTTCAACTAGTTTGGGACTACTTACACTCAGATTCACAGCACCCCTTTGTCTCTGCTCATCCAGCTTTTCTTCCTAAAAATATATCTGTCCTATAATTTTGTGCATTGTTTTGTCTTCTTTTGGGGCAGAGGAGGTGTCATTTTCAAATACAGTGTAAGTAAATCCATGGTGTTTTCTGGGTTTCAGTTTATTCCAAACCCACCTCCGAAAAACCTTTGTTCCCAAATATCCAAAAGCATTTTGTACTCATTGTTCACAGACATGTTGAGCATACATCCTCCTGGGGCCTTGGCCACCCTTCTACTCACTGAGTAACAGGTAAGAAAATGGGATAAATGGATTGAAAGTGAGTAGGAATGAGGACTGGCTTGTAGGGGTGATGGCCCTCAGGTTCCTTCTCATGAATCTTGCTCTTTCACACTGGCCCCTGTGCGATGGAGCTGTGCTGGCCATGTATTCTTTGTTCCCTTCAGGGCAGTGTGTATATAGTGTCTACCCTCAGTGCTGTATACTCCAAAGCCCTGCTTGCTAGCTGTTCAGTGTAATTCTGTTTCCCTAGACATTTACTCAAGGATTTGATGCAGCAGAGGGAGAAAGGACAAAAGGAGGAAGAGGAAGACACAACATCCTGACCTGTCCTGTTCACACCGAGTCAGTTCTGTAATAGACTCCCTTCTAGTCATCACGGTCTACAGTCAGTTCTGTAATAGACTCCCTTCTAGTCATCA
>NW_004949143.1:2896195-2897603 GCF_000317375.1 Microtus ochrogaster
GGTCTACAGTCAGTTCTGTAATAGACTCCCTTCTAGTCATCATGGTCTACAGACCAGAGAGCTGAGCTGCTGAGTGATGCTACTCCAGTGTTCTATCTCCTGCACACTCCTTATGCCCTACTTGGTCCTGATGTCATGTCCTTTGATTCCACAAAGAAATCTCTGCTGGTGCTTCTTTATTTACTTCCTGCATCAACTTCCAGCACACTATATCACGTAGTCTTGATGTTCCCCCTCCATTCCCTTCTGCCAAGGTCATGCCTACTCTCAAGAATGCTAATAAGGACCACTGTTGCCTCCACTTTTCCAGATCCTGGCTATCAGCAACTCTGTATGATCCCTAGAGGGCCTTCCCATAGCATGGAGTCCTGTATCCCAGCAGGCTCTTGCAGTCCTTGTGCAATCTGAATCCCCAGATGCACTCTTCAAGTGTGTGACAAGGTAGAGGCCCTCTCTACAGATGTGGGAGCATGCTGTTCTAGCTTCTCCCTTGACTGGTTCCCTCCTCCTGTCTATCAGGTCCAGCCCAGTCTGCTTGGCTCTTGCAGAACTGGGACTTCACTCCGGCTAGGATTTTCCAATAGCTTCATGAACTTTTCCCCTTTACTGTTCACTCTCCTGACTTTAGCATTGCCAGTTCTGTAGCCAATATGCACTGTTGACTACAGTCTGAGAAAGGGGGGGGGGGCAAATCCTGGGAGTGAAAGCTCCTGAATAGATCAGACTTAGGCAATCCTGTCTCACCCAGGAGCATGGGCAGGGAAGCACTGGATCGTCTTGTAAAAGAAAGTCATCTTCTCTTTTTTTCCTTTTTTTTGTTATTCTTATTGAGCTCTACATTTTTCTCTGCTCCTGTCCCTACCGTTCCCCCTCTTCAACCTTCTGCTAAGGTCCCCATGCTCCCAATTTACTCAGGAAATAATTGTCTTTTTCTACTTCCCATGTAGATTAGATCCATGTATTAGAGTCCTCATTGCTGTCTAGGTTCTCTGGAGTTATTGTTTGTAGGCTGGTTTTCTTTGCTTTATGTTTAAAAACCACTTTGAGTGAGTACAAATGATAATTGTCTTTCTGGGTCTTGGCTACCTCACTCAAAATGATGTTTTCTAGCTCCATCCATTTGCTTGCAAATTTCAAGATGTCGTTATTTTTTTCTGCTGTGTAGTACTTCATTGTGTAAATGTACCACATTTCCCTTATCCATTCTTCAGTTGAAGGGCATTTACATTGTTTCCATTTTCTGGCTATGACAAACAATGCTGCTATGAACGTTATAGAAGAGAAAGTGAGAAGTATACTTGAACGCATTGGCACAGGAGACCACTTCCTAAACATAACCCCGGCGGTACAGACACTGAGAGAAACAGTTAATAAATGGGATCTTTGAACCTGAAAAGCTTCTGTAAAG
>NW_004949143.1:2909883-2928137 GCF_000317375.1 Microtus ochrogaster
CTCACAGAGATCTGCCTGCCTCTGCCTCCTGAGTGCTGGGATTAAAGGCGTGCGCCACCATTGTTCTACTTCTCATGTAGATTAGATCTATGTAAATCTCTCATAGTGTCTGCATTGTTGTCTAAGTTCTCTGGGATTGTGGTTTGTAGGCTGGTTTTATTTGCTTTATGTTTAAAAACCACCTATGAGTGAGTACATGTGATAATTCTATTTCTGTGTCTGGGTTACCTCACTTAAAATAATGTTTTCTAGCTCCACCCATTTTCCTGCAAAATTCAAGCTGTCATTATTTTTTTCTCCAGCATCATGCTTCTTATTCTTGTGAGTCCTTGAAGTCTACCAAACAGTGCAAACAGGGATACAGCAGTGAGTGGAAGCCTACCTCAAAGAGCCATCCAACGAGCCCTGGAAACTAAAGAAATAAAAACTTGAATTGTCTTCAAAGATTTCATCTTATGAGTGGAGAAGAGGCTTTCAAAAGCTACAGTTTTCTGTACATTGTGCTTTCTTCTTTCTTTCATGGAGGTGTCTAGAGCAGTGAGCAGCACCTAGAATTGGCTGGAGGGCCCCTAATTCGTACTTTCAAGAGAAGGCACACATCCAGCCCTGGCAATATGTATATATCTGGACAAAGGCATTCTGGAAGATTGGAACTGCTAGAAAGATAAAAAACAATAATGTGGAGAATATTTAAATAAGATATAACATATCAACCCCTGCGCTGCACATGCACACTTGCAAGCACATACACATAAACACATACAATAGCCACATCCTGCCACAGTGGCAGGTAGCAGACTGTTAATTTACTAATGTGTTCTGTCTCTTGTTCCCCTTGAGACAGAATCATAGGTGGGGATACAGTAGTAGTCTAAGGGCAAGAGGACTTGTAGTCCCTATCTGTGTAGTATCTCAGAAATTTCCTGGAGTCTCAGAATTGTCTTTTGCAGTACATGAGCATAGCTCTGATACATAGGTGCCTTGAATATGCCCCTGTGAATCCTTGATAATATAAAAACATATGAAGGCTGCTTAATTTTCCCATGCATTCAAGAAGTATGTGTGGGTGTTATTATAAGGCAATGCATCTTGGACCAAGGTTAGTGTGAGGAAGACAATATAAATGTGTACTGCCTCTAAGGGCTGGCTAAGATTGTCCTATGTGGGTCTTGTTTGTTTATCTTGCAGTAGTATGGATTGAACCCTGGGCCTTGCACTTGCTAGGCTGGTTCACTACCACTACCACTGGGCTGCATTCCCTCCTCTAGATAGGCTCTAGGTCAGTTCCCCAGCTGCCTTGCACTTGCACTACCCCTGCCTCAGCCACCTGAGTAACTACAATCACAGGCCCGTACCTCTAGGCCCAGGTTACCATCCATTGTCTTAAGCTTAAGTTGCTTTTAAAGTTGTGTTTGTTTTCTAAGACTGTTGTGTTAAAGTATTTGTGCTACAAATTGTGTGGCTTAGACAATTGTGCCTCACCGTTCTGGAGGGCAGAACTCTTAAATTCAAATGTCAGCTGACTCTACTCTCTGAAACCGATGTGGGAAGGATAATTTCTTGCATGCTCCTAGCGTCTTGTGTCTCCAATGTCTCTGACATTCTTTAGGTGCAGCAATTCATTTTGCTTTCTTCAAATATACCTCTCTTTCTCTCTTGGTTTTTTGAATGAGGGTTCCCCTGTTTAGCCCTGGCTGTCCTGGAACTCACTCTGTAGACCAGGGTGGCCTCAAACTCAGAGATTCATATACCTCTGCCTCCAGAGTGCCAGGATTAAAGGTGTGCACCACCATGGCCTGGTACATGTATATATATATCTTTATGTGTATTTGTGTTCAACCTGGCTCTCATCTTTTTGTGTTTGTGTATGTATTGTGTGTTTTTGTGTGGATGTGCCTGCACGTGTGCATGTGGAACCCAGGGGTTGATATGTTGTATCTTACTCGAATGTTCTCCACCTTATTTTTTTGAGACAGGGTCTCAGTGACCCCAGAGCTCACCAACTGGCCAAGAGTAAGTGGCTAGTGAATCTTAGGAATACTCCTGTATCTGACTCCCCAACACTGGGACTATAGGTGTTCTCTGCTGTGCCTGGCTTTTTACGTGGGTGCTGGGGGTTGAATTCATGTCCATTTATTCATCAAGCACTTTACTGACAGAGCCAGCTCTATAACTTCCTAATCTTTTACATTTTATAAGTATACTAATCATATTGGATCAGGACCTACTGTACTTTAACTTGGTTACCTCTGTAAAGACTGTCTTTTCAAATAATGATAATATTTTGAGGTGTTGAGTGTTAGGATTTCAGTGTATCTTTTCAGGGTCAATAATTCACCGCATACTAAGGTAACACATTTGGCATATAGAATAAAATGAAGGTCATCCTTTCTACTTCTTTAAACCATACTTTTCATTTTGAATGTTTCTCACATCAATTTTGAGACTTTATTTCTATCTAAATTCTGTGTCTATATCTATACTGTTATTTTGTCTTATTTCAGCTTTAGACGTTGTCTGCTGACTACCTGTTGTGATACATGAGATTATAGTTCATTTATTTCTTCCTATTTCTATGTGCATATTTTAAACTCTTGATTATGGAAAGTGATCATATATGTCATGACTCAACTGATTCTGGTGTCGATTTTTGTTATTCTCCTTTCTTTCCACAAATGTTTCTTCTGACTGTACTACATAGCAAACATCATGTATATTTAACTTTAGAGTCAGTTTTCTGTTTTTCCTGCTTTTTTGAGAGTGAGTGACAGGATGTGTGAAGTATACATACATGTATGTGAGCGAAAATGCGTATGTGCCTATGCTTAGAGGCCAGAGATATTGGGTATCTCTTTCTATTACTCTTTGAATTGTTCCTTTGAGACAAAGTCTATCAATGAACCTGGAGCTCCTTTTTTTTTTTAAATTTGTTTTTCAGTTAGGCTGGTATTCAGAAAGTCCCAGTGATGCTGGTGTCTCTGCTCTCTCTACTCTCCTCAGTGATGGGATTACAGATGTGCTTGGGGATCTTGTAAAGATTTTACTTCTTTTTCCCTCTTACTTATTCTCTTTGCCTGCCAGTCCCTCCTATCCTTTCTCCTGCCTATCTATTGGCCATTCAGCTCTTTATTAGACCATCAGGTGTTTTACCCAGGCAAAGAATCACAGCTTCACAGAGTTAAACAAATGCAACATAAAAGAATGTAACATATCTTTGCATCATTAGAACAAATGTTTTACAACATAAACAAATAATATATCTTAAAATAATATTTTGCAGCATGCATTGGGATTATTAATTTAAATTGGAAGGGAGTCAGTCACAAATTATTTAACATTCTAGAAATTTGTTTAATATTTTTGTATAAATTTTATAGAGAGAATTTCTTGTTTTATCTAGATGTGTTTATTAAATCTCATGCAGGCATTGACCTATACAGGTGTGTTGACCTTTTCCTGTTTTAAAGTTATTTGTGTCATTTTATGAGTACAAATGTTTTGCCTGCATGTATGTATGTGTGCCACATGTGTGACTGCTGCCTGCAGAAATCAGAAAAGGGTTTCAGATCCCCTGAAAATGGTGTTATGGGTGGATGTGAGTCATTATGTGGGCACTGGGAACCTGCCCCGGGTCCTCTGCAGGAGTGCAAGTGCTCTTAACCATAAAGCAATGTCTTCAGCCTCGAGAGGCCTGATTTTATGATGGTTTCAGTTAAACATTTTCAATTTTAGTGAAGTTATGTGATTTCCTTAAAAAATGTTCAATGAAATAAAACATGAATGTAGATGATGGAGGACATTTCATATTTTGTCTGTTGAAGTAAATATTTCAGTTCTTAGAAAACACGAGTTTTGACTTTTCAGTAGTAGTAACCTTTCAAGGCCAGAGAGAGTCTACAACCAATTAGGGCCACTTTGTTTTCCTTAAGCCAGACTGTGTGTCATCCCATAGCTTTGACTTTCATTTCTCCTATGCTACCATTGCCATCCTCTTCTGTATTTTTGGCTTCTACGTTTCTCTGGTTGCAATATCAGCTTCAGCTGTGCTTCTATTTGAAACTGAACCATGGCCATGATTGTGGAAAAGACTGAGGATGTCTTCAATATTCTTATTCCTTATGTTTCGTCCTACCCTAAAGCTGGATGTCAGAGTGCTCAGAAAACTTGCTTGTGAACCTGAAGAGTCTACCAAAGAACTGCAGACATTTTTAGAAGTAGGAACCACATGTGACTTTTGCTTCTTATCTCTCATTCACCATGGGGTTATTTAGACTGCATGTTTTGATGGCCATTTGATGAGCATGCTCTGGCTAACTCCTAAAGAGGCGTGCCCCTCATGGAGACTCCCACTGTCCCCCATTTCCTGACGAATGGCTTTGTTTTAGGCTTTCAGACTTTTCAGTTTTGAACAGTAATGGAAATATTAGTAGCATATAGCACAAAGTGTTGATATGAGAAGAAACTATTGCCCTTGGTTTTGCATGTTGCCTGGAGGGTAAAATGCCACAATATCAATGTTTCTGCAATAACAAATGCTAGATTATTTTATGGGCAGGGAGAGGTTAGGGATGACTCATAGATAGAGGGTCTAGTTTTTCAGAAGTTGCATTTGGTAGAGATAGGACACAAGAGTCCTTCTTGGTCTTCAGTCCAAAATGAATAGGGAATAATTGTTGCCATAGGAGTTCAATTCCCAGTCTCTGTGCCTATTTCTGCCCTTCTCTCTGGTGCTCTTCTCCTGTCTGGCTCCAGCTGCCATCACTCTTAACTAAGCTCCATTAATTGCTGGTCCCTCTTTATACAGACATCAAGTGGCTTGTCCTTTCCTTCTCACGTTTGTTTAGCTATCTCATTACCAGTGAAGCTCTGCCTAGACAACCTCATATAAAATAATAAGATCCTCCCAGTTTTATTTTGTCCAGATCAGGAATGCCCAGGAATGTTCTATAAGTTTATTTTAAGCTCAATCAGAGCACGAACTGAGAACTCCAGCACCAACAGCGCCCATTGTATATGCGCGCGCGCGCGCGCGCGCGCGTGTGTGTGTGTGTGTGTGTGTGTGTGTGTGTATGCAGTGTTTAATAAGGATTTGTTTAACTGATAAATAGGGGAAAAAGGTTCTTTTAGGTATAGGATGGAAGTTTTCAAGGGGCTTCTTCGGAAAATGGGCAGCAAGGAAAATTAACATTTATAGAGAGATAAGGGTAAGACTGGAGTTCCAGCTAAAAGGCACAGAACTATCACGGAAAAAGCAAGAAACTAGTTCAATAGCAAAACCCTCACAACATCAAGAGTCTTCTCACCGTTTCGTAAAAGGTGCTCTGGAAAAGCCACAGCCCCTGTGCTTCCGGTTAAGGCTCCGCCCACTATGGCTGATTATGCCCACGGACCTCCGGAACCACAGACTCCACCCTCTAGAGGGAGGGGCTGGGGACAGTTGCGCAAGTGCGGGCCTGCGCCCGGGCCTTTGGGCCCCGAGGTTGCGGTGTCACGCAGTTTTCTCTGATTGCGTCTGTGGCAGCGGCGGCGGCGGCGGCTGCGGCGGCGGATGCGACAGCTACCCAATGGTCCAGTTGTAACCCGAAGCCACTTTTCTTCAAGGTTGCCCCAAAGCAGCAATGTCGCCGCCGCCGCCGCCGCCGCCTGACTGGCGCCTTCTTGGCTTCAGCTTGTTGGTAGGCTCCTTCTGCTTCGCCCTGGAGTCCGCAGCTCAAGGCAACTCTGCTACAGGTGCCAATTACTCGTTCTTTGCCCTGTCCAACTCTGTCTCTGTCTCTGCCGATGTTTCTTCTTTCATCCATCCTAGGTTCTTTTTTTTTTCGCCTCCTTCATTCCCCCCCCCCCTTTTATTCCTGCTTACCCTCTAGCCATCTTTCCTTCCTTCCATCTGTTCAGCTGGCATTAATCTTTCATCATTCCTCCTTCCTACCTCTTCCCCTCCTTTCCGTCCCATCATGTTTTTCTCCATCATCCCATCTTTCTTTTTTCATTAATTTTTGAAGAATTTCATAAGTACATGCAACATATATTTTTGTCTCACCCCCATTCCTCTCCCCTAACTCCACCCAACTCCACCCCCCTCAACTTCACGTCCTCTTTTTGTTTTTATAACCCACTGAGTTCAATTTGTGCTTCTCATACGCACATGGGTGTGGGCCCATCCACTGGTGCGGTGCACAGTCCCATCTGTCTAGCAGTCCATCCTTTTCCTTCCATCCCCCTCCCTCCCTCCGTCTCTCCCTCCCTCCATCCATCCTTCTTTTCCTTCCTTCTTCCTCCCTTCTATCTGTCCTTCCTTCATTTAACTGCCTTTCCATTTTTCATCTGTCTCCTCTATACCTTCTCTTCGTTCTTTCTTCCCCCCACCTCCCTCCCCAAGTCCCTGTCTTTCTTCTTCATCTAGGTGTGAAGACATGGCTGACACATAAGATGCTGACCTTAGCTGAAGCAGAGCCCTGGTTGCTCCTCTCTAGATGGACTGTTAAGGAGCTGGGACCAGCCTTGATCTTCTCATTACCTTGATGGTGGTGGTGGTGGGGTTTCATTGTCAGTGCATGTGATGTAACCAAAGCCCCTCCCTCCTGTGCAGATGCTCTGAATGTCCTTCTGATCATTGTGGATGATCTTCGCCCCTCCCTGGGCTGTTATGGCGATAAGCTAGTGAGGTCCCCAAACATTGACCAGCTAGCATCCCACAGCATTCTCTTTCAGAATGCCTTTGCACAGGTATGTTTGGGAACCTTTAGGTGTGGGTATACACAGCAGGGAGTTGCATGTTGCTGCCCTAGAGATAATCTTGAAAGAGGGAAGCAGAGCTTGGAAAATGGAGGCCTAGGCTAGCCTGTTCTCCTCTTAAAAGGAAGCTTGTACCTGCAAGGCTCCTCTCCTCCTTGGGTGGAGACTATGCCCTGGCCCTGACATGCTTAAGACAGGCTCGGCCAGCTTTTAGCCAGAAACAGGAACTGCCTGGAGCTGAAAAATCCAACCTGTGGGTCTCCCAAGTGAGTTGTCAGTGGCTGAGAGTCAGCCATCTATCCATGGCAGTTGTGTTTCCTGAGCATCGCCCTTTCTGGGTACCCAGGCTTGCCACTGCACAGGAACAAACAGGCACACACCCACATCCACACACAGCTCCCTGCTGTTTGGAGAGCCTGATGACTGTCTTCCTTTGTTCAGAAGACAATAATCTCTAGTACCTGGGCGAGGCCAAATCCCACTGGTTAGCCTAGGGATCTGCATGACTCAGCTGCCTGGCGGTTGCTGAGGACCTAGGGAGGTTGCTTAGTTACCTTGAGGACTGCAGATACATTTGGCTGTGATGATGTTGACATTTGCTTCTGCTCCCCAACAGCAAGCAGTGTGCGCGCCAAGTCGAGTGTCCTTCCTCACTGGAAGGAGGCCTGACACCACCCGCCTGTATGACTTCAATTCCTACTGGAGAGTACACTCGGGGAATTTTTCCACCATCCCCCAGTACTTCAAGGAGAATGGCTACATGACCATGTCGGTTGGGAAAGTCTTTCACCCTGGTACTGTCTAATTACCAAAGCCTGGGCTCTCTGTTTCTGTTCCTGAATAGTGGAATCCCTTGCTGGGTTGGGGCTGTTTGTAGTTATCTTTCCTGACAGGCTGGGTAACTTGGTCATTGCGACATTTCTATGAAACAGCAACACCAACAAAACAGTTCTTTAGCCTAGTTTCACAGTCATAGTCTCAATGAAAGAGAAGAGAAAGAAATTGTTTTTCCTCTAGCTGTTGGAGGTGACGCTTTGGGACTTGAGCTGCTTGGTTGCTGTTGCAGACGCAGCTCTGGTGACAGTCCAGCCCTGGACCTGAGCCTGTGCCTTGCAGAGTGCCTGTCTGTAAAGCTGAGTATGAGGCAACCACATCTCAGGACCTCGGATGTCTAGAGGGCCTATGTGGACTTGATGTCCACGTAAGAGCTACAGCTTGGTGGAGGTAATACTTTCTCTGTGAGTCATGTCAGAAAGAGGAAGGAAGTTGGGTGTCAAGTTCTGGCTTTGAATACTGCCTGATAAACTGGTTGTTCACTTCCTAAATGAAGCATAGCCATCACTTTGAAACACTGACAGAAGGATCACTTGATTTCAAGAATGGAAAGAAAGCAAAGAATATAAAGGTGTAATTGCACCACGCTGAGGAAAGCTGTGTTTGATGTATTCCTGCCTGTTTTCTGGACATAGTATTTTTCTGATTTGTACTCATGTTGTGTAGCATGAATAATAAAATCCCAGAGGCAGAAATTGAGGTTCAACCTGAAAAGCAGAAAAGAAAGACAGTCAAGCTACTAGAAAAGTCTTACCTCTACCAAGGTTGGGCGACCTCAAACTAAGCTGACAGTCAAGCTACTAGAGAAGTCTTACCTCTACCAAGGCTGGGCAACCTCAAACTAAGCTAACAGCCTCTTTTTCTTCTCTCATTTCCCTCTAGTGCTGAGATTAAAGGGCTTGATTCCCTACTGTTATCATTCATGATGCGGGTGACCTTAGGCTGTCCTGGTCCCACGAGGGGCTGTGGCTGGTGACCCATAGCAGGTGCCCTCCCTGGTGGGTGGGATACGGACAGATACACCAAACAGAGAAAGCTTAGGTATAAGAGTTTATTTATTGGGTATTGGGAATGGTTTACAAGTAAGAGGTTATGGAGGCGGGAGAAAGGGAGACAGAGAAAGACAGGAAAAAGAGGGGAGGGAGAGACAGAGACTGCCTCTTCAGAAGAAGGGTGGACAGGGAGAGATAGAGAAGGGGGGATTAGGAGTGGGCAGGGCTTGTCTCTTGAAGGGACAGAGTACCCAGGTTACAGGCCAGGCCAGCAGATTGCAACACCTAGTACTGGGATTATAGGTGTAGGCCACCACCACCTGGATTTATTTCTGCATTGATCTTGTGTAGCCAAGGGTGGCCTTGAACTCACAGAGATCTGTCTGACTCTGCCTCCCAAATCCTGGGATTAAAGGTATGTGTCATCATTGTCTGACCTCTAGTGGCTTTAGCTTTGCCTCTGGTCTTCAGGCAAGATTTATTTGTCAAAATACAAATAATATACCACTACAATGTCATGTTTATAATTTTATAACCCGAGTGAGAATAAATATTTCCCATTATATTACACTCCACACAAATCCCTTTTTAATGACAGCATTCACATTATTTTGGCTTTTCACTGCCATGGGCATCTCTGGAAGCAGAATAGACTACCTGGGCAATAGATAGCATCAAGGATGTGGGCACCTGGTTGTGGTCTCAGTGCTGCCACGACTTAACCATGCTGCTGACTTTGACTTTCATTCCTTACTTGGGAAGCTGGGACTGTAGTTATTTTGATGCCCTATCAGGGGAGCTTGTCAGTGCAGGCATCTGTGAGTGTAAAGTGTCTTCAAAGTGCTAGATCCATTCAGATGATGATGCTTATCACCAGAGGGGACAGCTTGAGTGTCTCCAGGAGCCTTTTGTACATTGATTATAACTGCTAGGCTCAGGAGCTTTCTTCTGAAACCTAGCTGGCAGTTCAGGATGAGAATAGTCATCAGGTAGACTATGCCCTGCTCAGTTTTGAAAATAAATGTATCAGGAATCATTTTGTGTGGACTAAAGCTGAATATCAGTTGAACTTGTTAGTTTGGTACTTAGAACACTTGCTTAAGGGCATTGGGAGGGAAGTGAGTATTTTCTAGCAGAGGAGATTATACTTTAGGAAGGGAAATCAAACAAGGCCTGTTTGTTGATCTCCTTCCTGATGACTAACTAGATTTAGGGATGAGCTTCTCTGTGTCTTACAGACCCTTACTTCCAAGGCACTTCTGCACTCTTGGCAGGTGGCAGTTCTTTCTTGGTTTCATATGCTATTTGTTTTGCTTGGTACACAGTAAACTACTAAGCTTTGGGTTGCAGTTATGCTTTACAATTACGTACTTGGTCTTGGTGCTGAAGGCATGGGTTTGAATCTTGGCTCATTCATCTATTGGGTTGGCACTGTGAAAGGCATGAGCCTTCTCTTAACCTCTCTATGCTCATCTGTCTCATGGTGGTGACAGTGCTTTTGCTTTCTTCTTAGGTGGTTGTTGCTTCCTTAGGGTGGGCAAGAGTTTCTAACTTGGGCTCCAGGGAACTGCAGGATATGGCTGGGCAGAGAGGGAACTATATGGTGGGAGGAGACAGGAGCTCAGCACATTCAGACTGACTGATCTTGTCATTTTGAGGCTTAAGAATTAGGAAGTTAGATGTTCAGTACTAAAATGATGATCTGGAGAGTTGGTCTTAATGGAAATGTATCATCTAGCTTGAGCTCTTGATTTTATAGGTGAGGAAACTGAGGCCCAAAGAGGGGGGAAGCTATTTGTATAGTTGTTCAATTTTAATCTGGCAGTGGGTATTAAAGGACCTTTCACATTTTGTTCAGCAACTTTCTTTTCTCCAATTTAAGGTATCTCTTCCAATCACAGTGATGATTCTCCGTATAGCTGGTCTTTTCCACCTTATCATCCATCATCAGAGAAATATGAAAACACTAAGGTAAGTCTATCCAAGGGCCAAGGAATCACTGTTTTCTTGCCTAGCAAATGGACTATTAAATATATTGCATTTTCTTTTAAACTGGTTATGCTGTGATGTGTGTAGCTTTTGCTTGTTGTAATGTCTTATAGAAACAAGCATTAATATATTTAGCAATTGGTTTGATAGGCACAATGATTACTTTTTTGTGAAATTCTTTCTTTATAATATTTTACTAAATAGTTCAGGCAGGCTAGTTTGGAACTTGCTCAAACCCAGGCTGGCCTCAGACTCAGAATCTTCCTGCTTCAGCTTCTCTCATGGTGCTGGAATAAGAGGCATAGGCCACCACACCTGGCTTATGGGATGTTTTTTATTCTAAAACTTTAAGTTGGGCCAAAGACATTGCTCAGTCAGTAAAGTACTTGTTCTAGAAACATGACGACCTGAACTCAATTCATAGCACCCATCAGAAATCTAGTTCTGGGGACTCAAGCAGGTCCCTGGAGTCTGCTGCCCAGCTACTCTAGCTTAAAGTCTCAGTGAGAGCCCCTGACTCAAAAACCAAGGTAAATCACTTCTGAAGAACAACTGAGGTTGACCTCTACTTTTCTTGTGTACTGCTCCCCCCATGTGCACTGGCAAATATACAAACACACATGTGTACACATACACAAGTAATAAATTAAAACCTTAACCTTATGTCTAATCAGTTCACTTAATGGATTCTTGATGTTCACTCTGGATTGAACTATTGAGCTAAGGATCATAAATGTTGAGATAGTTTTCGATAGTTTATTTGAATATCATCTAATTAGTTATGGCCTGGAGACAGAATTCACAGGAATAAACTGAATGGTATGTGTTTTTTTGCCCCTGTCTGGAGAAAGGACAAACACTTCTGGTTCAGTTTTGCTTTCAATGTTCGTGTTCGTTCTAAGTGACTTAACAGTTTGAGGGCTGGTGATGTGCTATTTGTTCAGTGTGTGACTATCAGAATCGATTTATTGAATTTAATAGACTGATGTTTTGCATTTTGTTTTGAAAGACATGTAGGGGACAAGATGGAAAACTCCATGCCAACCTGCTTTGTCCTGTGGATGTGGCAGATGTGCCCGAGGGCACCTTGCCTGACAAACAGAGCACTGAGGAAGCCATTCGGTTGTTGGAAAAGATGAAAATATCAGCCAGTCCTTTCTTCCTGGCAGTTGGGTATCACAAGCCACACATCCCCTTCAGATACCCTAAGGTGAAGAGCTGCTTGAGGGCTGATCCAACACAGTCACTATTATCTCTGTTACTTATTCACCAGAAAGGCATTTGTGTATCGAAGGTGGTCATAACCCACTGGGATACCCAATGGCTACTGGTGTACTTGCAGTAATGGTAGTCTTAGAACTTGTAAGAATCTTGTAATAAAGCTTAGCTTTCTTCCGCTGGAGGTTTGATTTCTTTTGTTTGAGCTCATCATGTGAATGGGATTGTATAATGATGTCCTGCAGAGGTGAGATAAAGCCACCAAAGGGATTATCTTTGGGAGAAAATATGAGGAAACATGAAGCCAGCTTCCCCAATTGTCAATTCCTCCCTAAGATTCTCATATCAGACCCTATAGGAACAGGAGACAGAATTGCTTGTTGGCACTTCAAATCCTATGCTTCTCTATATTATTTAGGATGTATAGTCCTTTTAAGTAATCCTTTCTAGATATTCTGTTTTCTTTTTCTTGGGCCTGAGTAGCCCAGCCTTTTAACTTTACAAAAAATGTCACTTGGTTATAAATGAGAGTACAGACCTGGAAGTATGCTCTTTGATGTTGTAGTCATCTTGTTTGATGAGCCTTGAGGATCTTGCCCTCACAGCAGGAGCTCTCAGCCCCTTTGGAAGAAGCTTGTGACACTCAGTCTCTTCTGCTCCCTTGCATAAAAGAATTCTCAAAGCTGCCTAGCTGCAAGCCTTTCAGAGGTCTGCTTCTGAGGCTGGCCCTTATCTGGCAACTGGGACCTTTGATTTGGGAGTGCCTAAGTGGTTTTGGCAGACATGGTATATGCTGGATCACTGCTTGCCTTATGAAAGATTGAAATTTTGTTCTGGTTCAGGCTGAGTGCCTACATGATCAACCCCATGTCAAAACTGGGTGCTGCAGTTTTTATGAGCTTCACTAATTGGTAGTATTTTATATGCATTGTTTTTGAACTAACTGGGGCAATAAGAGCCTCCTATGTGAAATCCGTGGGAAGGACTCTGAAGCTTGTCATTGGTTTCCTCCAGAGTTAGCCACATGTTTGGTTTTGATGTTTTTTTTCTTTTTTTTTTTTTTGCTGATTGGGTGTGAACTCTTTTCACTCTACTAAAGGATCACTGTAAGTGGGACCTTCTGCCAAGTCCTGTGAGCTCTCCTCATGACTCACAGAAGCTGAGGGAGGTTGTGGGAGCCCACTGTGCTTCACCATGCCATTGGATGTTGGGAGTAAGATAGGGACAGGAGAAGGAGGGCACCTGTATATGAGAGGAGAGGACAGTTGCTGCTGTCATTGTAGAAAACACGTTTTAACAACAACACTTTGTTGCTGTTTGAGCCATATGAGAGTGGCTTAAGGTAAAGAGTAGGTAAGGGTGGGTGAGTTCCAGGGGGAGTATTAGCACCAAGTAAATGGATTATAGGCTTTCAGAAAGCACAACCTTGTGCTTTTGCCAAATGAGCAGCAACATTGTGGCTTTGTATGTTTTTCTCCTAGGAATTTCAGAAGTTGTATCCCTTGGAAAACATAACCCTGGCTCCTGATCCTCAGGTCCCTGATGGCCTACCACCTGTGGCCTACAACCCCTGGATGGACATCAGGGAGCGGGAAGATGTCCAAGCCTTAAACATCAGTGTGCCCTATGGCCCAATTCCTGTGGATTTTCAGGTACCAGTGGTTTACCCGGAGAGATGTGTCAGTCACTGATGGTGTAGTACCAATGGTGAGGCCACATTTGAGTTCAAGGCCAACCTGTTTACATAATGAGTTCAAGGCCTGCCCAGGCTAAGTAGTAAGCTTCTGTTTGAAAAAGCCAAAACAAACAAAAGCCGCCTTTGTGGATTTCTGTCGGTATTTACATGGGCAGTGGTAGGTAGACCAAGTCTCCTTACTAGTACCTTATCTTCTAAAGAAGGTAGCATCCAGGCTTGCTATAGGCAGACACAGGTTTGGGATGTAGCTTGGGTGAACCTCCCTAGCCCATGGGGGATTAATATGAACCACAATTTAGTAATTATAGGATGTTAGCAGCTGTGTAGAAGCCCAGACTCCTTCATTTGCTAGTACTTTTGTTTCCTCTGTGGGAAAGCCTAAATTGGAAGCTGCCACTCTTGGGCTGACTGAGTGAACTGAACCTTGGTACAGAGGGAGGTGGGATACTCTGGTTAGTGCTGCCAGCTATGGTGTCTGGCATCTCTTTGCTCTGATACAGATATAGGGCAGCCTCCAAGTTACTCATTTGTTAATATTGACTCATCCCTCCTCATCCCTCAGCTTCTCTCTCCTGTAAGTAAAAACAACACGAGGAGCCATATTTTGTCTGAAGTTTTATGACATGAATGCTAAGCAGGTGGTAGTGGATAGAAGAGGGCAGCATTTTCAGAATGTGTTCCTTGGACTGATGGTATCAGACTTATTGGACAGACTTGCTAAAAGTACAGAGCTCTGGCCCACCTATAAAAGGCTATGAGCATCGTTTTTCTCTCTTTTCCCTCCATTTTCTTTTTTCTTTTTTTAATTTTTGCAGTACTAGAGATTGAACCTAGGGCCTCACATGCACTAGGCAAGTACCCTGCTACTGAACTATATTTCCAGCCCTAGAGCTGAAGAAACCAGATTTCCTGAGAAAGCATATCAGGTGATTGTGATGTACTCAGTCCAGCTGTGAGAGCTGCTGGGGAGAACCTCTGTTGCTACTAAGCAGAGGTTCTCAGCTGCCCAGGTGAGCTCTCTGCTTGTTTGGTGAGGTCTGTTTCTACTGATGTTTCTGCAGCCTCTTTGCTCACATCCTGCTGTCTTCAGAAATACCATTTCTCTCATCTCTGCCCTGTTTTCTTCTCTTTCCTGTTTGCTGCTCTGCTCCCTTAACTATTGTTTGAGGGCAATGAAGAGTAATCTATTCTGGCTGTATCCATGATCTTCTTGGTCTGCGTGGATTTTTGTCTTCCTGGATCACTAAGAGTTCTCACTGTGGCAGATTCTGATCTTGTTGGCAAACTCTCTTCTAAGTCTTCACCTTACCTGAGCTCAGTGCTATTTTCTCATTGTTCACCAATCTAATATGGGATGATTTGACTCCTCTGCTTCCTTCCCAGCCTTTCCAGGTCCCCCTCTATTTCACTATGCATAGCAGGGTCCTCCTATATCTCCCACTTAGGTACTGCTCCTTGTCATTTTTAGCCCCCACCTTGGCCTCTCTTCCCAGAGCCCTGTTATTAGATTAACCCAAGAACCACTGCAGCCTAGGCGTCCATCCTGACTTTTTGACACACACGCCTCCTTCTTGTGAGTGACTCCCAGGCAGATGATTGTGGAGACCCTGGTTGTAGTGATGA
This sequence comes from Microtus ochrogaster, assembly GCF_000317375.1. Lineage (NCBI taxonomy): Eukaryota > Metazoa > Chordata > Mammalia > Rodentia > Cricetidae > Microtus > Microtus ochrogaster. The sequence continues at coordinate 2,924,971 of NW_004949143.1, forward strand.
GGTGAGCAGGCCTGCTTTTTATCCCGCCTGGCTTCTGCATGGCTAGCTTAACCCTGGAATAATTACACGGAAACTGTATTCATTTAAATACTGCCTGGCCCAATAGTTCTAGCCTCTTATTGGCCCTCACATCTTTGTAGTGATGAAGCGAGCAGGTCTGCTTTTCATCCCACCCAGCTCCCACACAGCTAGCTTTACACCCGAAATAACAACACACAAATTGTATTCATTTAAACACTGCCTGGCCCATTAGTTTCAGCCTCTTATTGGCTAATTCTCACATCTTGCTTTAACCCATATTTAGTAATCTGTGTAGCACCATGAGGTGGTGGCTTACCGGGAAAGATCTTAACCTGCGTCCATCTCAGGTCGGAGAATCATGGTGTCTGACTCACTTCCCTTCTTCCCAGCATTCTGTTCTGTCTACTCCACCCACCTATGTTCTGACCTATCAGGCCAAGCAGTTTCTTTTTTAATTAACCAATGAAAGTACCACATAGAAAGAAGACCCACCTACATCACATCTTGATTAACCCATTTCTAATAATCTGTGTACCACCACGAAGTGGTGGCTTACTGGGAAGATTCTAACCACTGTCCGCCTTTGGTAGGAGAAGCATGGCATCTGCCTGACTCTGCTTTCTTTCTCCCATAATTCTGTTCTGTCTACTCCACCTATCTAAATCTGCCCTATCAAAAAGCCAAGGCAGTTTTTTTATTAACCAATGAAAGTAACACATAGACAGATGACCCTCCTACATCATTTCCTCTTTTTCTGTTTAAACAAAAAGGAGGGCTTTAAATTTAACATAACAAAATTACATATAGCAAAACAGTTATCAAGCAAAAATTAGTTACAATATTTATATCTATTTTATCTTTTATCATACCTAAGGAAAATATAACTATCTATTCTTCAACTCCATCAAAGACTCCAGAAGGATATAATATTACCTAAGTAAACAAGAAGTAAGCAACTTCCAAAACTCTAGAAATCACAGAGACATCTCGCTTCCTGGACAGTCACTCAAAGTTCTTTTGTAACTTTGGGGCATCCATCTTTGGCCTACAGGCCCATAGTATCCAGCAGATATTTCCATGAAGCAGGAAAATTCAAAGACAGTTCAGTCACTTTTTTCTGTGTCCTGCAGAATGTGTGGCAGACTCTTTCATGTAGTAGGAACCCCGAAAGACCATCTCAGCTTTAGGCAAGTTCAGCAGTCCTCTCTCTGCGGGTTCTTGGTGTCCAGTTTATGTAACAGTCCAGGCAAGAGCAGTTTCTTGCCCAAATGGCTAACCAACTCCATAAGGAGCCTCTTCGATGCCCATCTTAAGTAGATTGGTGCTGCCAGGAGCAGACGTGTCTCATTGTCCTGAAAAGTCCTAAGTTATTAAAACATTAAATGCCGTATTCTGTAGTCTTTGAAAGATATGAAGAATGCCTATTTAGCTGAAATATATCTCTATATATCTAGAAAATCTAACATGACTACAAGCTTGACTATTACTGCTGATTATCCATTAGCGACCTATATTTCCTAATTATACATTACATTTTTAAATGAACTACACAATCACAATACCTTAATCAAGATCAGAAATACATATACATATAACAAAATTGACCTAAGTTTATATCAACAAAGCAAAATTATACCAATGTAAATTATTCATATCTATATCATATCCCCCTTTAAATGTAAAAGAACATTTATAAACAATATTTGGGAACATGGGCACAGTTATTTCTCTCCAAACTGCTTCCTGCTGTATGGGGGCGCTATTAATCAGGTCTTTTATGGTGTAACCTGTGTGCTAGGTTCATCTCAGTTGGTAGTTGAGTCAAGTAATTTTTTGAAGGTGTTCACAGCAACCTTTCAGGAGGGTGTGGTCTATCATACCATATTGGGATAGAAGCAATCCACAGGGTCTCATCCTCTGTGAAAACAAAAGAAGACCCTTTCCAAAGCATCATATCCTTAGACCCAAATTTGGAAGTCATGATATCTTTAGAACATACATGTTGGATCAGCTTGGTAGCCCACACAATGAAATGTCTCTCTGTATTTAGTTCCTTCACCGTCAAAAACTTCAAAGAAAATACAATATACAGAATCTAAACTCTCTGTGAATTTTTCATTTTTACGTGGCTTATTTTTCTTTATTTCTTTTAATCTATAACTATCTGTACTCTGTCTCTTTAAAGACTTTACCCCTTTTTTAGGCATTAACTTTATTCTCTATATTCTTTTTCTTCTCTCTCCCAAACCTATGTATGTTTAACACTATGACCCATTTAGAGGTCTTTTATGTCTGAATCTGTCCTATTGCATAGCCTGTAACTTTTTTACTGTCCAGGAGCACTTCTTAAAAACTTAAGTTGCACCATGAAGAGATAATACGTTAAGGCCTGTTTCCTTCCCATTCTAAACCTTAACTGCCCTGTTATTATGATAATTATGATAGCTCCTGCCTGAGATCAGCACAGTTCAGCATGGTGGAGCTGCTGCTCCTTCCTCAGAGCCATTTGGTGCCCATGAGCCAGAGCACAGTTTCAGGCACACAGCAAGTCCACATTGTCATCAAGCAAGCAAGCAAGCAAGCAAGCATTTTACTCACAAAACCCCATTCAAATGATCTGTCTCCTGCAGGAGCCAGAGGTTGCGCTGGCGGCACAGCCCAGAAAGCTGACATTTTAAAACTGCGTGACTTTTTTTTTTTGCCTCCAGGTAGGAGCCATACGCAGCACTTTAACTCTGAGAATGAGCTTTTTATCTGAGTTACATCCAAATCTGCCAGGCAGAGCACTGCGCAGCCTGGAAACATCTCTGTGTATGGTGGCAGAAATCCGCCATGCTCTCCTGACTGCCTAAGACTGATCCCACTGTCTGTCCAGGTGGGGAGTGCAGGCATGTTCTCAGAGTACTTTGTTCCCAATCCCAAGCAGGAACACAAACATCTAGTCTTTTTTTCCATTTGAATACTGCCTTGCTCATTAGTTCTAGCCTCTTATTGGCTTACTCTTACATATTGATTAACCCATTTCTTTTTTTTTTAAATATTTATTTATTTATCCAATGTTCTGTCTGCCTGCAGGCCAGAAGAGGGCGCCAGACCTCATTACAGATGGTTGTGAGCCACCATGTGGTTGCTGGGAATTGAACTCA
>NW_004949143.1:2928237-2944803 GCF_000317375.1 Microtus ochrogaster
TGAGCCATCTCTCCAGCCCTGATTAACCCATTTCTAATAATCTGTACCACCACGAAGTGGTGGCTTACTGGGAAGATTCTAACCACTGTCCGCCTTGGGTAGGAGAAGCATGGCATCTGCCTGACTCTGCTTTCTTTCTCCCACAATTCTGTTCTGTCTACTCAACCCACCTACGAGCTGGCCTATCAAAAAGCCAAGGCAGTTTCTTTATTAACCAATGAAAGTAACACATAGATAGATGACCCTCCTACATCACCTGGTTCTTTTGTTTTCCACGTGGCTAGGTCACTACCCCTACTCTGCCTTTTCTCCTTCCTCTTGTACTATCTCCTATCAAATGGGAGCAAATCATGCTGTTGCTGACTGTGAAATTTTGTCACCCTTGGCTTTCTCATCTTCCTTTGACACCATGTTTCTTACCTGTCTCCACACCTGCTTGATCTCCCCAAATTCCTGTTTTGCCCTGTTCTCTGAATACATCTTTCTGGACCAATGTAGTACATTTTGTTTTTTATTTTTTTCCCCATTTTTAAAGAAAGGTCTCACTCTGTAAACCTAGCTGAACAAAAATGCATGGTGATCCTTCTGCCTCAGCTTTCCAAGTGCAGGGATTACAGGTATACACCCCATGCTTTTCTGATTTTCTTCTAGCAAGTGTTCTGAATTCTTCTTAGGGACCAGCAGTGGCCTGATACTATTTTGTCGAAAGCCCTTAGAATCTGACTGCTGTTGCCACAGGACTTTTGCTAACCTGCAGTCTATATTGCATTGCATCTATGTCTTGAAAGATCTTCTTGGCCTACAGCCTGAGACTTTCACTTTCTTGAAGAAATTCCAATTGTATGTCATCTGGCCCTAATTTACTGTTTTTGTCTGCCTCCTATGTCATTACATAGCTCCAAATGAACCCTGTTCTTCCATGACTCCACTCTCTTGTATGCTGTTGCTTTAGGAGCCTTCTGTGACCCTGATTTATCTACACCAACTAACTTGAAGGGTCATTCACCTGTCTCAACCCTGGCCCTTCCCATAATGTGTATGTTTACTTATCTGTAGTTGTATCCTTATTAGCTAGTGGCTTAATAGGTCTGAGCATTATACTTGCTTCTTTATTGCCTTCTTTCTGTGACCTGCATAGGCAGGAGGTGTCTGCCTAAAGTTCTCCAGGCTCCAGACTGAAAAGTTAATTTACTAAACAGTAAATGTAGGTAGAGGTTCAGCATGATCCTTCTATAAGCATAGCAAGCAGATGAAGGGACAAGTCTCATGACTGCCATTACCCTAGCAATGACAAGTAGCATATCTTACAGGTCCATCTCATGAGTCAGAGGCCCTGAGGATAGTGGAACATGGGGCTGATTTGGTAAATGGTTCTTTTGTTTCTTCCTGCTTGGGGCGTAGTTGGGAGGAAGAATAGTATTTGCCTTAAGGCCCATGAACAGTATTCAGGACTCAGTCCAGGAAAGGCTTATGGCTCCTTTACATGTGGGTGTAGGCTGGCTAGCAGTTCCAGCAGTTCCTCTTGGGTTGCTCTTTATTATTCTTCTGCCTATTGAGAGTTTGTTAGAAACGAGCTACACTTGAAACCTTGGTTAATCAGTTGCCATTTCTTGCTTGGTAAGAGTGTGGGCAGAGGAAAGGCCTACTCCGGTCATTATTATAAGTTAATTTGTGTCACCCCCAGAAAGCTATATTGAACTCTTTAACTCTTTATACCTTAGAATGTAGTCTGCTTTAAGTTAAGATGTACTCATACTGATCAGGTAAGCCCCAACCCAATGTGACTTTTGTCCTAATAAGACCAGGTAGGGAGGACAGAGACAGAAACAGATGCAGGAAGAGCTCCATGTGATGATGGAGACAGATTTTAATGACTGTTGCAAGCCAAGAAACACAGGTGGTTCTCAACTTGTGGGTCTTAACTTCTTTCGGGGCCGAATGACTCTTCCACAGGGGTCACCTAAAACCATCAGAAAGCATAGATACTTACATTACAATTTATAATGGCACAAAATTGTAGTTATGAAGCAATGAAATAATTTTATGGTTGAGGAATTACCACAACATGAGGAACTGTATGTATTAAAGGGTTGCAGTGTTAGGGAGGTTGAGAACCACTGCTCTAGAACATTCAGAAATGGCCCTCCCCAAACCTTGATTTTGGACTTTTGGGTGTCCATGGCCGGGAGGCAATCGATTTCTAGTGTTTCAAGTCACCTGGTGGCTTGAATGGAGCAGAGTGGTATCTTTGGCATCCTCCTCATTAGAGAATGGGTGATTCTGGAAATGCAAGGATTAAGGGATCATTTTCTGTTTCAGTGGTCATTTCTAGAGACTCTAGAATATGCAGACCAGAGACAGGAACAGTTAATGCCATCCATTTGTCTTGACATGTATCCTAAAGTGAAAGCTGATTTGCTTTTAGACATGTCAGTTTGGTCCTGCGGATTGTTAGTCTGGCCTCTGGAGCAAATGGCTGCAGAAGGGAGGAAAAGGAATGTTAGGTTTAGGCTAACAATATCATCAGTCAATGGAGAGGCTGGGATTGGGAGAGATGTTCAGGCATACTCTTTGTATGCCAAGGCATTTAAAGTTGCTTTCACTCTTGTAATATTCTTTTCATTTGCAGCGGAAAATCCGTCAGAGCTACTTTGCTTCTGTGTCCTATTTGGATACTCAGGTTGGGCATCTTTTGAGTGCTTTGGATGATCTTCATCTAACCAGCAATACAATTATTGCTTTCACTTCTGATCATGGTAAGCATTTTGCAGTGCACTGGTGAATTGAACATCTCAATTTCCTGTAACACCCGATTTTGTGTTACACCCTCGGTACAGTTCGCGTGCCCCTGTACCGAACGCGAGTCGGGCAAGAGCCTGGAGATTGAAAAGAACACACAGAGAGACCAGGGTCATTCGAAAGGAGACCAGCCGAATGCCCGTTTTTTCAGACTTGGAGAAATCCTTATGTATCTAACTGCTGCACAAGGATTTCCGCCCAGGCAGGTGGGAAATTATCATATTAACAATGGAGTAAATGCCCTGCAGCTAACCACCAGGAGGGGCAGGGAGAGCACAGAAACACACAGGAAGCTTAGTTAGCTGATCATAAACTGTCACTCGAATGCACCCCAGGAATAAGGGAGACCAGGGCCCTACAATTTCCTATGAAGCACATGTTGGGCAATTTCTATATACACAGGGGTATACTGTTGTGTAAAACAGCAGTGCTCTGAGTTCAGGATCATGGGGAGCTTTTAAGAGCAATTTACTTGTTCTTGGCCCTCCATCTTGGATATATGAGATGAAGGCAACCAGCTAGAAGAGGAGCAGAGGGTACAGGAGATGACAGAAGAGGGTTTCAGATCCTCTACTGCTGGAGTCATAGACAGTTGTGAACTGCGTTACATGGGTGCTAGGAATTAAACTTGGGTCCTCTGGAAGAGCAGGAAATGCTCTTTCTGTGAACTGCTGAACAACCCCTTCAGTCCTCATGCACATTTTAAAAAAGTTAATATATATAGTTATGGGCTTCATTACAGCATCATCAAATATATGTCATTATTCTCTATTAAAATTAATCTTCCCTTCTGCTGCCCTCTCCTGTACCCTCTGCTCCTCTTCTAGCTAGTTGCCTTCATCCACTAATGTGGTTCTTTCTGCTTTTGTATCACATGTATTCCAATGATATATCCAACTGTCCTTCCTTCTCCCTTCCTTAATATTGTTTTAGCTCCCATTTCTAATCTAGAGATCTGGAGGACGTTTATGTGGAGGTTCTCTACTTCTTGTCTAAAGACAAATCCTTGGTCTCTCAGGGACATGTGCTTTCTTTCTTACATATTTTTATCTTTTATTTTTTTCCTTTTCCTTTATTGAAAACAGATTTTTTTCCTCTCACAGTATGTCCTGACTAGAGTTTCCCTTCCCTCTGTTCCTCTCAGTTCCTCCCCACACCCTTCCTATCTGATTCCAAGGGATATTAAAATAAAATATAAGATAAATTAAAAACTAACACATTGGAGTTGGACAAGAAAAACAGTGGAAAATGAGCCTAAGAGAATACACAAGAATCAGATCCACTTGTTTGCTGATGGAGGAGGGTCAGGAATCCCATAAAAACATTAAACTGGAAGCCATTATATATACTCCGAGGACCTGGTACAGACCTGTTTAAGCCCTGTGCATGCTGCCTCAAGTCTCTGAGTTCATATGAGCTTTTATCATGTTGATTCAGACGGCCTTGTTGTGGTGTCCTCCATCCCCTCTGGCTCTTACACTCTTTCTGCCTCCTCTTCCACAGGGTTCCCCAAATCCTGAAGGGAGGGAACTGATGGAGACATCCCATTTAGGGCTGATGAGTATTTCAGGGTCTCTTACTCTGCATAATATCTGTTGATCTCTGTATCTGTTCATATATTTGTTCCTGGTTGTAGCAGCCTAGAAAGAAGCTTAGCAGAAGAATATTTATTTATTTATTTATTTATGAACTAATAACAACAGCTCTGTGCTGAATGTTGTGGATTAGGCTAAGTGCTATGCCCTCTAGAGTTGCTGAAGGCCTGTGTACTCCATATTTTGAATGCCAAATGAGAGCTCACTTTATTTCCCTGCTAGTTCTGTGCATGCACATCGGTCAAACTTCCCAGAGCTGACTCCTGATGTTCCACTGCTGGACTTCTCACTTTTGTGTCCCCTAAGCCTCTTAACCCGCACAACCTTTTAGCTTCATGCTACACAGGAACAACTGTGCTAGTGCCCTACAAACCGACTGGGTCGTGGCTCTTTGTCTTGGAGAGAGCAGGGCTTCCCCTCACCCAGTCCACAGAGGTGATAATCTGGAAAACTTCTTATTGAGCTCCTTCAGACTTTTTGAACACTCCTGTCTTACATCTCCAGCGTTACAGACAGAAGGATGGACAGATTGCCAGAGCCCTTGCAGATCCCCAATGACATGATGTCCTTCTGAGTAGAAGACTGCTAAGGAGATCAGTCTGAGTTTCTAAGACCATAATCCCCCCTCTCTCCCCCTCTCTCTCAAGAGTTATTTTATTATCATTATTTGATTTTTAAATGTATATGGGTGTCAAAACTGCATGTATGTCTGCACATCACATATGTGCAGTGCCTCAGATGGCCAGGAGAGAGTCAGATCCCCAGAGATTGGGTTAGACAGTTGCTTGTGAGCCTCTATGTGGGTACTGGAAGGACTCAAACAAAGATCCTCTGGAAGAGCAGCCAGTGCTCTGAACTGCTGAGCCATCTCTGCAGCCCCAGTTTATCTTACCATTATTTATGTGTGTATGTCTATATAAGTATCTGCTATGTGAGTGTGGGTATCCTTGGAGACCAGCTGGAAGTGATTCACCAGACATAGGTCCTGGGAACTGAACTCCAGCCCTCTGCAAGAGCAGTAAGCACTCTTTCCTCTTGACCATAATCTCTTAATAGTTCTGACACTTGTTTGTAGCTCCAGCATTGTTTGAAGAATGAATAAGGGAATTTGCAGGCTAGTCTCTGCAACCTCCCTTGGCAAAAGTCACCGAATTTGACTGTGATAAAGTACAGGTGTATACCTGCACTTTCCTCAGTTCACTCAAGCTTTTAGTGTCTGTGGTTATTTTTATAACATGAGATTCTTTACATACAATCATTGTCACTCACTTTTGTCTTTAAAGCTTGCTTATATATAAGTAGGTTGGGACATTATCTTTTAGAGTGGACACTTTAAATGAATGCTGAAGATTTCTTTTTCTTACTCAGGACTGAAAATTTGGATTATTTTTTCTTTCATATATGAATGTACATGATATGTCTTTAAAAAATTCAAGATATTCTTATCTTGTGCATAGTTCTGTAGCTCTTCAGTCATTCAACCTCAGTACTAAGAACTTGAAGCCCATGTCATAGCCAAGAGTTAGGACACAGGGCAAGGTAGTGGAGTGATTAACTTTTAGGACCCTATCATCCAGGAAGAACTGCTCAGTACAGCTGAGTGGTAGAATATGTGCCCAGTAGGTACTAAAGTGTGGACAGGTACTTGGCTTGGCAGGAGAGGTGCATTTATTTGGAGCCTTTTGAACAGATAAAATTCAATGTGTGTGTGAATTTCTAGTTACTTTAAAAAAAAGATACTATAGTTTGAGAATTTAAGGTTGTCCCATTTGAAGGTTTCTTCTTTGTGGATAGATATCTGCCTTCTAATAAAGCAGCATTTATGTGAACTAGCTTTTATAATTCTAGAGGAATTTCCTTAGGATATCAGCTTTAGTGTTCTCTGTTCTTTACATTGAGAAATGAAATGTTATCTAAAGTAAACAAACCATAATATTGTTACTAATTCTCTTTCATTGTGTGCTTTTTATGGCCCAGGGTGGGCCCTAGGTGAACACGGAGAATGGGCTAAATACAGCAATTTTGACATCACTACACGTGTGCCACTGATGTTCTATGTTCCTGGAAAGACAGCCCCACTTCCTGGAGTAGGCGAGAAGCTTTTTCCTTACCAGGACCCCTTTGATCCCACCTCAAAATCGATGGATCCAGGTATAATATATATATATATAGAAATAACAGTGCTTTGCAGTGAGAGCACCTTTGGTTTAGATGGGAATTACTTCATCAGACAACTAGCTATCCCACTTTGTGGTGTGTTGGAATTCATTCTCAATATTGTTTAGTGTTCATATATTTTTTAAGCATCTCCCATGTACTAGGTTGAGAATGCATGGCAGAGCTAGAGTTGACAAGAATGGTCACTGTATATCAGGGCCCTTAGAAATTACAGAGGGTAAGGAGCAAGTGATAGTCCCAAGGTGGGGAGGGCTGTTTGGAGGTGACAGCAACATGTCAGACCTTAGAGGAAGTGTTTGTAGCCTGCTGAGACAAAGTCTCTCCAACATATTAGTGGAATGTTTGGTGTGCATGCTTTTTTGGGGGACCCAGTGCTTACTGAGAGGTGTTTTCCCTTTTGGAGCTCGTTGATCTACTAAAACACACCAGGTTAATATGCTCTGTACCCCCAGCAGCAAAGGGCATTTTCTTTCATTTCTACATACTATGCCTTCACAGCCTTGAAAAACAGGCACTCTTCCTACCTGTGTGAAGTGGCAGATGTGGGTTCTTTTTTTTTTTTCTTTCTTTTCTTTTTTTTTCGAGACAGGGTTTCTCTGTGGTTTTTGGAGCCTGTCCTGGAACTCGCTCTTGTAGACTAGGCTGGTCTCGAACTCACAGAGATCCTCCTGCCTCTGCCTCCCAAGTGCTGGGATTAAAGGCGTGCGCCACCACTGCCCGGCCAGATGTAGGTTCTTTTTTTTTTTTTTTAACAAGGAAATGATGTATTTTTCAAAGAGGTCAGAATGGTGCTTGTTCATAAAGTGAACTTGAGCAATTTGTAAGTATGCTGGTTAGTTTTTGCCGGTCTAGACGTATCTGGGAAGAGGGACTCTCAGTTTAGGAATTGCTTCCATTAGATTGTCCCGTAGGCCCAGAGATCCAGATGTAGGTTCTTGAGAGTTATATCCTGACTTTCCTGTCTGGTACACTTTCAGGTGCCAGTTACATACTTCCAGTGACATTTCTCTTTTCAGAGTGTTTTTCTGTGAGCTATACTAAGTCAGGTGTTCCCTTTTCTAGACTGACTGGCCCTGGGCTCCATCTTTAATACCTATGTCTTGCACTGTATGTTCATTGCTATGTAAATTGATCATGGTTTTAGATCATCATTCTGGCCTTTCTAGATTTCTGAGTTTGCTTATATCATCCAATTTTCTTTTTGCATTTTTAATTTTGTATGATTCATGTTCTATGTTTCTTTCCCAACACCAAGAGAAAAGTTAAAGAGTTTCAAGGCATGAGCTTGATTCTTTATTGCTATGAAAAATCTGATAGGACTTTTTTTGAAACTTGTTGGCCCCCAAACAAAAAAAAAAGCCTGCAGCCACGACCCCCCCCAAAAAAAACCCCAACAACCTGCAAACGAACCAACAAAAAAATCCTGTAGAGAGATTTGTAATCATGGCTACTGAGAGGCTGAGGTATAAGAGATCACATGCTTAAAACCTGCCTGAGATACAGATTGAGTTCAAGGCCAATCTCTGTAACTAACTGAAAACTCAACTTAAAAATCAAAATTCAGGCTCAGGATCTAGCTCAATGGTAGAACATTTGCCTAGCATGCATAAGGACCTGGTTTGAATCCCAGGTAATGAAAAAAGAAAATTCTGAGTCTTTTCAACCCATCTTTTTTCTTTATTCCATATGTGCTATGCAGTCCAGCAGCAAGCATGCTCCTTTCCATTCAGAATCTGTCTCTGCCCCATTCTAATTCCACTGCCACCAGCCTTCTGGTGTAGCAAGTTTCCGAAGTCTCCTTGCTTGTGCCCTAGACTGTTTCCTTCTCAAGTAACAATTTTGAAACTCAAAGCAGAGGTAGGGATATAGCTCAGTGATGGAGTTCCTATCTGAATGGACTGAGCCTCGACTTTTATCCCTACCACTGTAAAGGTGAAAGGTAAAACCAAAAACGGAACCTCCAAAATCCAGCCCTCCTGTGTGCCCATCTCACTGAGGAAATTTCTTTACAATGGCTATCAAGGCCTTTCATGACAGGTTTGCTTCCTCATCTCTTCTTCCTCTTGATAAGTATCCAGACCATTCTTTCTGTGCAATGTCCCACAGTCCTAGTTCCTCTTGGCTAGATTGTTTTCTGGAATGATGTATACATTAGGTCATGTGGCCTTCTGCTTTCATAGTGGTGTTTTTTTTCTAGGGAGATGCAACACATATGTGCACACATCTACTCACCCCTGGAAAGGGAACCCACAACAGACCAAAGTAACAATTACACCAAAGCCTAACTTGGTGAATCAGTGAGTTTTATTGGGGTTACTAAAAGGAAGATGGGTGAGAGGATCCTCACAGGAACACTGATGACTCAGAAGCAGCTGCATTGCTGAATAGCCCACATGAACATGGTTGATGACTCATAAAAGCTATGGCCCTAGAGTTCTCGACATAAGTTGCAAGGGAGCTTGGCAATTCTAAGAGATGGCCTGTAGGCTTGTGGTGAGTCTCCTTCTCCAGTAGTTGTTTTCTGCTCTTAGTCTATGGTGGATATACATATTGTGATATATATATTCAGTAGAATATTATTCATCCTTTAAGAGAAAGGAAATGCCAGTGTATCCTATAGAATAGATGAACCTGGAGGACTCATGTTAAGTGAATTAAACCAGGCACAAAGGATCAACTGTGGTCTGAGACCATTCCCATGAGATATCTCTTGTAGTCTAGTAGTCAAATTCATAGTTCTAGAAAGTAGAATGAGTGTCCTCAGTTGATAGTGGCATAAAAATGGTCAACCATTGTTTGCTTTTAGTAAAGAGTTAAGAGCTGAGGTGGTGGGGACAGATATAAAATGAATTGCAGAAGTGATAATGATGATGACACAATGTGAATACATGTATTGTGACTAAAAAATGGTTGGGTTGTGACTCTCAAGTTTTGTGTATTTTACCATAATAAAAACAAAACATGAATCAAAAACAAATATTTAGAAATGAATAATCTTAAACAGACTTTTACACCATGGGTAGAGGTGTAATTGGTTGAACTTGTCTGGATCAATTATTTGGCTCCAAAATTTAAGTAGTTTAAAAATGTTTCCAGCAGGCAAGAAACACCTTCACTGTTACTGTTAGTGAAGGGAAATGTCCTATAGAGGCAGCATTTCTAAGTTCCTTTTTCTAAAAATTGGATATTGTATACGAAAATGAAATGGGTACCAGGCGGTGCTCAGAGAGGCTCTGGTTTGGTTGGCTCTGCGGTTACCAGACAAGCTGTGCTGCTTCCTGTTTCAGGTGGGCATGTCACGGACCTTGTGGAACTTGTATCTCTCTTCCCCACACTTGCTGGACTTGCCGGACTACAAGTTCCTCCTCGGTGCCCCATCCCTTCTTTTCATGTTGAACTCTGCAGAGAAGGCCAGAATCTCCAGAGGCATTTACAGCTCCATGACTTGGAAGAGGATCCACACTTTCTTGGTAATCCCCGGGAGTCAATTGCCTATAGTCAGTACCCCCGGCCTGCAGATTCCCCTCAGTGGAATTCTGACAAGCCAAGCTTAAAAGATATAAAGATCATGGGCTACTCTATACGTACAATAGACTATAGGTATACAGTGTGGGTTGGCTTTAATCCTGCTGAATTTTTGGCTAATTTTTCTGACATCCATGCAGGGGAACTCTATTTTGTGGATTCTGACCCACTGCAGGATCACAATATATATAATGACTCCCAACATGGAGATCTTCCCCACTCATTGAAGCCTTGAGTTCTGCCAGCCTCGGAGGACCGCATATGTGTCCTCTTGCCCCCTTCTGTCTCATGAAAGGTGGCATTAGAGGTGGCTATCTTTTTTTTTTTTTTAGAGGTGGCTATCTTTTACTGCCTATTGTATTAGATATAACCTTAGTGGGTAGCAAGTAGCAATCAAAACAGCATCATCAGTTTGGCTTAGGACTATGTGGCAGACAAATCTTTTCATTTAGTTCTTCTTAAGTTATAATTGATCATTGGATTTAGGCTAGGCTGAAGCACTTCCATTTTAAAAGCACTCATCACTTAAGTAAGTACAAAAGTGAACTTAACAAAATGTAATCATACCTTTGTATATGTAATCCATGGTAGCCAAGAATAGTACTGTACTAAAGAAATAATTTACTGTTGAATTTAGTGCATTTCAGAAAGTGGCCATATTATCTTCGGTAGCCCAGTGTAGTCAAAACACGTTAACATGGGATTTAGTTCTTTCTCAAATATGAAATTAAGTTCTATTTCTATAAGCAACTTCTATATGGTCTATGATCAACTTTTGTTTATAAGACTACAGATTTCAAAATGAAAGATAAAATACACATGGGATTATTAATGCAGCATTTCTTCATTAAATAATAAGTAGTGCTTAGTAAAGTATGAATAAAGGTACAAAATTCAGTTAACTATTTCAGTACTTGCTGACCCAAATAATAATTTGCTAGTAAATAGTATAACTCTTGAACTTGGTATCTGTTAAAAAGTCTGTTATTCACAATGAAAAGCATTTAAAATGTAACTATACCCATGATTTGAATCATTCAAAATCATATTCCTATTCCTAGTTAGAGAATTGCAAATACCCACTTATCCTGGAGGCAGTAGCTATTCTACTTCTACTTTTTGGTAAAGAAAACATAAACTTATGAAGTGTACATTATCTTTTGGCTTGTGGAAACTTTAGGGTATAAGTAATTTTCAGAATGTACTTCTGCATTCCCTGAATATTCCCTAAATATGGAAGTAATAAGAAGGTATGTAATAGGGCTAAGGTTATTTCATTACCTACCCTTGTTTAAAAAAAAGTCAATTCTGTAATGTGCTGAAAACTGTTCAGTTATCATTAATCAACAGCTTTCTAACATACAGTGCTTTTAGTCTTGTATTAAATGAGTAATTTCAATAATTTTCTCCTTAAAAATGCCTCAGTCTTTCAAAGTAAATGTTTTAAACACAAAATATAGCAAATAGTTAAGTAGATTTAATTATTCTTGTATATTAAATTGTAACCCAAAAGCCAAGATATTATTTTTAAGTCTGTAAAATCTCAAAGACAGATTGTTTTTACGAGCTGACCTACAGTAGAGGGGTAACTGATAGCATAGTTATTTTCCTGAGCAATCAAGTGACTGTCTTGGCAACAGCAATTTGTATTTGGGGATTGATGGTCCCATTCGTCTCTCCTGATCCCTACATTTGCCTCTCATCTAGAAACTGGCTTTTGTAGATGGTTTATTTCAGTTTCTTCTTGTTCTTCATCTTTATTGCTCTCATTGTATTTACTCAGTGCCATTTTTGCAATTTAGAAGTTCTTCACAGCATGTTTTTATCTTGCTTAGCTTCATCTCTTACTCCACAGTTATAGGGACAGATTTTGATAAAAGGTTTTTTTATTTTACATTCATTTATTGTTTCTGTTTGATCATAGTATATACATTTCAGTTTTCTTATTTTATCTCCTGAATCACAGTTTTAGTGTCAGCCCCCTCCAAATTCTGCCTCTGATGAAATCATAAGCCCAGTGGTGCTATCCACATAGTAGTTACAAGACATTTGTGATTATTCAAATTTAAATTCACTGACATGAAATAACATTTTAAATGATTTCCGGTACATCATAATTCAAGTGCTCAGTAGCTAGACATAGAGCTTTTCCATCATAGCAGACTATTCTACTGGGCAGAACTATCCTGGATTTCAACTGATTAGCAGGTTTCTACTGTCATGCACTTGCCCACAATGAGCAAACTATGTTTTGTATAGGCATAGAGTAGGAAGTTTGCTGTGGCCATCAGCCTCTTCCTTTCATTCTCATCACCATTGCCTCTCTCCTTTTTCCTCTCCTTCCCAAATTGTTTACCTCCCCCCTTTTCCCTCCCCTGTTCCTTAAGGAATCCATGTGTCTTCCTAAAAAATTCCTCTTGACCCTGCCCTTTGAGAACACCGTCAGTGCCTACTAAGGGTCTAGAAAGACCTCCGCTGAGCAGTCAGAGTCTTCCCTGGCTCCACAATGCCCCTTTCCTTGGCTAACTTTTCCTTGCCAATCCCTGCCTTCCTGGCCCTTCTAGCTTGTGCCTTCACTTCTTTGCTCCAACCACTTCATGGTCATTCTTCATAGCCTGGCTCCCCTACCCCACTGCTTAGAGGCTGAGGCTTCTGGGACTCTTTAGATTGTATTTTAGGGAAACTGAATGCTTTTAAAAAAATCTATTTACTTCACATTTTAAAAGGCGCTTTTTATCATCATGAATTTTATGTGTTAATTATAGAAAAATTGGAAATCAGAAATGTAATAAAACACAAGAAAATGTCTGAGTGCTTGCTTTATCCTGAGATTGTCATGTAATAACTTGTTCTTTTGGGTGTATGGATGTTTACCATTTCTTGATCCTCTATGTTCTTTATAATACAATTTCTGTTCTTACGTTTTCTCTCAATATTATGTATGGTTTTTTAGTGACTTTCTCAGATATTTTATATTGCTGGTAATATGTTTTATTGTATAGTTTTATTGTAATTTTCTTAACCTTCTTTCAGTTATTGGAAATTTAGGTTATTTCCAAATTTTTAGTGTTACACATAATGCTATGATCAACTTTGTGAATAAAATGTTAGGTTTCAAAGTATTACCATAGGATGGTCTCTCACTGCCGAGTCATCGAAAGCAGCTCTATTTTGTCCTTTATTGCTGATATAGCATACTAAAGTTAGAAAACAGAGTCAACAAGCCTATACATAAAACCATAGCATCGAGAAAGCAAGCCTGTGGTCCAAAATAATAGGTGAAAGTTGTATCCTGCTTTGACTTCTGATTCTTTGCATATTAATGAGCCATTACTCTCTCTGTGTGACAGTTGAGCTTTGCATTTCTAGTTGTCTGACTTTGTGTGGTCATATTATGGGTTACCTTTTAATATAATAAAATAAATTGCTCTTTTCTGGTGTGATAATTTTTCCTTCATTTTTGTATTAACCATACAAACAATTTCATTTGAGAAATGAATACTTGTTTTCCTTTGGGTTTTTTGGGGGGTCTTGGTGTTATTGTCTTTCCACCTACTTATAAGAGTAATGGATGTTCATTATTTAAAAAGCTAAAAAATGATGAAGCTAGAAAGAAGCCTAGTTTCTTAGTTGGGTTTTTGAAATTATTTTATTTTCTTTGTATGAATATTTTGCTTGCATGTGTCTCTGTACACCTTGTGCATGCCTGATGCTGTCAGAGGCCAGAAAAAAGAGTTGGATCCCTTCTAATCGCAGTTACAGACTGTTATTAGCTGCTTGTGGGTGCTTGAATTGAACCCAGCTCCCTTAGAAGAGCAGTCATTGTTCTTAACTGCTGAACCATCTCTCCAGCTCCCTTAGTTTCTTTTTCAGTTTTGACAGCACACATAAGCAAAGGGTGTTTTAGCTCCTAGTCCATGAGGTTGCAAGCAAAGGTATCACAGTCCACTGACAGAAGAGAGTAATTGATATGTGTTCACTAGTGTGCTTGCTCGCTCTGTCGGTCCTGGGTTCTCAGACAGTTAAGGTGGATCTTCCCCACATTAGTCAATGTAATGAGGATAATCCCTCACAAGCATGCCTAGATGTCCATTTCCTGGGTGATTCTGGATTTTTATCATTGTGACAACACTAAAAATCATGCCAACCTTCAGAATATAGCTAATGTTGACATCTGTATGTATTTCTACTCCTTTTTTGTGTCAAATAAATAGGAGTAGATAAGGACATTTTATCTTTTCATAAGTGGGGTCTACTACCACATAGTCTCTGTCTTAATTGTGATCTAGTGTAATGTCAGTAGCTTTTGGAGACAAAAATTTATTATGTTGCCCAGGCTGGCCTTAAGCTCAGTATATTCTTACTTTTACAGTTGTCTGTTGCTATAGCCTAAATAACAAGATATTTTGTTTTCCAGAACTGGAGATCAAACATGGGCTTCATCCACTCTAAGCAGCTGCTATAGAACCAAGCCACACTCAAGCTTTAGCATGGTTTTTCACGGTAGTTGGCAGGTATTGGTTAATAATTGTAACTACCACTTTTCCTGCGCTAGTCTGTTTTTGACAGAAATTCTCAAATTTTAATATGCATTTAAAATTCAGTAAAATACAGGTCAGAAAATTTACCATCTTAACCACTTTTTTGTTTATTTAATTTTTACATCCCAATCAAAGTTTCTTCTCCTTCCCCATCCCCCAACCCATCAATTCTTCTTCCTTTGTTTCTCTTCAGATACAGGTAGGCCTCCCACAGATATCAGCCAGCCATAGTATATCAAGTTGCAGTGGGACTAGGCACCTCTTCTACTAGGACTGGATGAGGCAATTTGGTAGGAGGAAAGGATCCCAAAAGCAGGGAACACAGAGGCAGCTCCTGCTCTCACTGGTCAGAGTCTCACATGATGACCAAGTCACACAACTGTAACATATATGCAGCGGTCCCAGGTTAGATCCATGCAGGCTCTCTGCTTGTCAGTTTAATCTCTGTGAGCCCCTGTAAACCCTGATTAGTTGGTTCTGTGGGGTTTCTTGTGGTGTCCTTAATACCACTGGCTCCTACAATCATTCCTCCCCCTCTTCCACAGGATTTTCTGAGTTCTACCTAATGTTTGACTGTGGGTCTCTGTATCTGCATCCATCAGTTGTTGGATTATGCCTCTCTGATGACAGTTAGGCTTGGCATAAATCTATAGATAATAGCAGAATATTATTAGCAGTCATTTCATTGATTTCTTTTTGTTTTGCAATTTGTGTTTGGTTCGATCCTAGGTCTCTGGGGTATCCCACCTCTGGCTCCTGGCCCTCAGGGGTAAGTTCCCTCTCGGGGTATGTGTCTCCAGCCACAACTTTTGTGCATCTTGTAGACAGGACAAATTGTAATTCAAAGGGTGTGTGGCTGAGTCGGTGTCCCAGTCCCTACCCTGGTATTCTTGCTTGTTACAGGAGGTGGGTGGTTCAGGCTCTGTTTTCCCCATTGCTAGGAGACTTAGCTAGGGTCACCTTCAAATTTCTGGGAATTTTCATTGCTCTAGGTTTCTAGCTCATCCCAGAGATGCAATGCCCCCAGATTCTAGTTGTCTCTCCTAGTACTCTCTCCTTCCATTTCTCCTATCCTTCCTGTTTCCATCACCACCCTCCATCCCCATGTCCACTGGCAGTGTCCATTCTATTTCCCCTTCACAGGGAGATTCACGCATCCCCCCTGAGCTCTCTCTGTTACTTAGCCTCTCTGGGTCTGTGGGTTGTAGCGTGGTTATCCTTTACTTTACAGCTAATATCCACTTATGAATGAGTATATACCATATTTGTCTTTCTGGGTCTGTTTGGGTTACCTCACTCAGGGCAATCTTTTATAGTTCCATCCATTTGCCAGGAAATTTCCTGATGTCATTTTTTTTTGTTTTTTTTTTTTTTGTTTTTTTTTACCACTGGATAATAAATACTCCATTGTGTAAATGTAGGACATTTTCTTTATCCACTTTTTGGTTGAGGGACATCTAGGTTGTTTCTAGTTTCTGGCTATTATAAATAAAACTTCTGTGAGCATAGTTGTACACATGTCCTTGTGATATAGTGGACCATCCTTTGGGTATGTGTCCAGAATTGGTATTGCTGGGTCTTTAGATATATTGATAACCAATTTTCTGAGAAGATATTGATTTCCAAAGTGGCTGTACACGCTTTTACTCGCACCAACAGTGGAAGAGTGTTTCTTTTGCTCCACATCCTTTCCAGCATGAGCTGTCCCTTGTGTTTTTTATCCTACCCATTCTGACAGGTGTAAGATGGGATCAGAGTCATTTTGATTTGCATTTCCTGATGGCTAAGGATGATGAACATTTCTTTCAGCGGTTCTTGGCCATTTGAGATTCCTCTGTTGAGAATTCTGTTTCGATCTGTACCCCATTATTATTTATTTATTAAAGAATTCCTGTTTTATCTTTTTTAAAGGTTTATTATTTATACAG
>NW_004949143.1:2948408-2974619 GCF_000317375.1 Microtus ochrogaster
CTCACTTCCTCTTCCGCCCAGCATTCTGCTCTGTTTACTCCTCCCACCTTATGTTTTAACCTATCAGGGCAAGCAGCTTCTTTATTTAATTAACCAATGACCTTCCTCCATAACCTGCAGGCCAGAATAGGCCATCAGATGTCATTACAGATGGCTGTGAGCCACCATGTGGTTGCTAGGAATTGAACCCAGGACCTCTGGAAGAGCAGCCAGTGAGTGCTCTTAACCACGCCATCTCTCCAGTCCCTTACCTCATTTTAATTGGTTTATTTTTTTGATGTCTAGTTTGAGTTCTTTATATATTTTGAATATTATTTCTCTGTCATGATGAGGGTATGGTGAAGATCTTTTCCCATTCTGTAGGCTGCCATTTTGTCTTTTGACAGTGTCCTTTGCCTAATATAAGCTTGTCAGTTTCATGAGGTCCCATTTGTTGATTGTCTTAGTGTCAGCATTCTTGGTGTTCTGTTCAGGAAGTTGCTTCCTGTGCTAATGTGTTCAAGGCTATTTATTCCTCACTTTATTTTCTATCAGGTTCAGTATATCTGGTTTTATGTTGATTAATCACTTTTTTTTTACACAGTCTAATTGTGTAGTCCTGGCTGTCCTGGAACTCACTCTGTAGACCAGGCTGGCTTTGAACTCACAGAGATCCACCTGGCTTTGCCTCCAAAATACTGGGATTAAAGGTGCACGCCGCTGAACTGTCCTATATTTACTACTTTCAATGGTGTACTTCTGAGGCATTAAGTAAAATTACATTTAGTGCTTTAATCACCTGTATCCATCTAGAGAACTTTGTTGTAGCAAAACTGACTCTGTTCGATTAAATAGTAACTCTCCATTTCCCCCTTTTCCAACTCCTACTACCATGATACTGTTCCTGTGGCTTTGACTATTCTAAGGTTCCATAGATTTTTAGACATACATTTGGGTCCTTTTGTGACCAGATTATTGCAGTTCTTATGTCTTCAGTATGCTACCATGTTGTAGGATGTTAGAAATGTCCTTCCTCTTGAGCTGAATATTATTCTGTTGTATGTATATACTACATTTTGCTTAACCATTTATCTGTGGATGGGTTGTTTGTATCTTTGACTATTACTCACAGGGCTGCTATCAACATGAATGTAAAATGATCTGTTAAAATTCATGATTGTGGTTCTTTTGGTGTGTGCTACATTAGTCATTTATTGTTAAGATGTGTGAGTGTGGTATGAGAGGTGGCAAAGTGACTGGAGAAGCTTCACCTGGGTTACAGAAGGAATTTTCTGCACAGCTGTAAGTGGGTGGGTCCAACCCAAGCCAACCATAACCACCCTGTGTGAATGGCTTCTATTATAACTTCTTAGATGGATGCTTGACTCCTTTTCCTTCCAAAAGGCCATCATTTTGGTTCCAGTTTCTTTGGAGGGGTCTCGTGAATTCTGGCCTGAGATCTGGGCAGACTGGGATTACCCTTGGGCCTCTGCCCTTTATCTCCTTTTGTCTATTATAAAAAAAACTATCAGCTTAGCCTACTCTGAGCTGTCTCTGGAGACTACAGGGTAGTTCTTCTCTGTTCCATATGTGTATGTGAAACAGAAATCTGTCATCAGTGGTTACTGTTAGGTCACCTGTGTGGCTGCTGTGGGTCAGAGTTCTCACCACTTTGGGGTATTGCCTTTACACATGTCACTGGAAGTTCCAGCTAGCTTCCTTGTTCCTTCATGCACTAGATGTAGCAGATGCCATGTACTGCTTGAGGTTTTGAAAAAATACAGGGCAGTCTGTTGTGGCAAGGAGGCCATTGTCAAGAGTTTCCTTGAGGGTTCAGAGTTTTCCAACTGTAACTTCAAATATTGCCTGAGACCATTGTTAGCCATAATGCAAGTCTATTTTTTATTGATTTTTTAAAAAGGGGGGTACAGGTCTGCCTATGCAGCCTAGGCTTGCCTCAAATCTTCCTGATTTAGCATTCTGAGTGCTGAGATTATCATGCTTGGCAAAGATGCGAAATTTAGACTCTGGATTCTAGGCAAAGGTTCTTATCCTCTGATGGGAGAAAAGTCTGGATTAGAGGAAACAAAGTTAGTTAAGATTGACACCAAATGGGGCATCCTTGAGACTAACCTCAGGAGTCGGATACTGGGACTCAGGAGTCTCACTGCTAAGAGGAGTAGTAGAAAATCATCACATGCTAAGGAAGCAAGAGTTAAGATGAGCCTGGGCTTACTTACTTTGCTTTCTTCCTTCTCTAGAATTCGGAGACTATGATTTATGTGGGTTAGAGGGTTTGGAGCAGGACTATTGTGGCATTTACAAAGCCCTTTCACTAATTTATTGCCCTTTTTGGTATGTTTTGGAAGGAGCATTTTTCAGGTTCTATATATTCAAAACTCATTATTTACTTAGCAGGTTTTATGTATTCATCTCTTTTACACTATTAGAAGCATGCCTTTGTATTTGTGTTAAGAGCAGCCTGAGTTTTCATATGAATAAATCCCTCTAAATTTGCTATTTTTTGTTTTTTTGTTTTTTTTTTTTTTTAAGATAGGGGTTCTCTGTCTAACAGCCCTAGCTGTCCTGGAGCTAACTCTTTTGGACCAGCCTGGCCTCGAACTCACAGAGATCTGCCTATCTCTACCTCCTGAGTGCTGGGATTAAAGGCATGTGCCACCACCAGCTGGCTTAAATTTGCCATTGCTAGTGTGTGTACAGTTCTTGCTGTTCTGTCAGGGCTTTTCAGTGCTTCCTTTAAATGAATGACACTATGATCAGCTACCTTTGATCAAATTGATCAAATTGTGATAGCACTGACCATGTTTGTTCTTTCCAGGTCCCTAACCTGTTCTGTGTGAGGCTGAGGCTGCTGTGTTGTGGATATTGCTCAAGACTTCCTTTTCTTTTGCTTATTTTTTTAGTGTATAAAATGGTGTGTTTTGTTTGATATTTTATACCTCTATGTAATTGTGCTTTGCTCATATTTGCTCCTCTGTTCTCTCCTTTTTGTCTCCCACTCCCGTGTTGGTCTCCTTCCTCTGGCCAAATACCCTCTGTCATAGTTTTGGGAACTTGATACAAAGTTAGACATACCTGGGAAGAGAGAGTCTCATCTGAGGAAATATCTCCATCAGATCGTCCAGTGAGAATATCTGTGGGAGCATTTTCTTCATTGCTAATTAATGGAGGAGCATCCTGGCTGTGTGGATAGCAGGAGGACCTGTGCTTTAGAAGAAGGTTCTTATCAAGTCATGGTGAGCAAGTCTGTACTCAGTACTTCTCCATGGCCTCTACTTCAATTCCTGCCTTGAGCTCTTGCCCCTATCTCCTTGATGGTGGACTATCATACATATGTCAGTTACATTACCCCTTGATCCCCTTGATGATGGACTATCATTTGTCAGTTACATAGACCCCCACTCTCCTTGATGGTGTTCTATAATCTATCAGTTATATAACCCCTCTGCTCTCCTTGCTGGACAATAATCTGTCAGTCACATAACCCCCAACTCTCCTTAATGGTGGACTATAATCTGTCAGTCACATAACTCCCCTGCTCTCGAATGTGGACTATAATCTTTCAGTTAAATAGACCCTCGCTCTCCTTGAGGATGGACTATAATCTGTCAGTTACATAGACCCCTGATCCGCTTGCTGGTAGACCATAATCTGTAATCTGTCAGTTACTTACGCCCCGTTTTTGATGGTGGACTATAATATGTCATTTACATAACCCCCTGCTCTCCTTGATGATGGACTATAATCTGTCAGTGACATAGACAACCATCTCCTTGATGGTGGACTATAATCTGTCAGTTACATAACCCTTTCTCCCCTAGGTTGTTGATCATTTATCACATCCTCAGAGAAGCAGACTGGAACACCATTTTCTCTCTTCCTCTCTCTGGCTATCTCTGTTCTGTCTGTTTCTCTCCATGTCTCTTTGTCTCTCTCTCTTTCATACATATTCTAGATTTTGTATATGACAGAAAAAATGATATTTGTCTCCACTTATTATCTTCTCTTGTTCCCCCTCTCCTCTCCTGTTGGTCCTCTTTCTTCCATCATATAAGGACTTATATCTTGAGGATTGGTAGTGAGTTGCTCATGAGTAAGCACCTCTGTGGACAGTGGCATGCCTCTTATTTTGCTTTGTAGTTTTGCAGTAGAAAAGAGGAAGCAGGCTCATTCACTCCTGTTGTAAATCTAGCTGTGCAGCTGCAATTAGGTAAAGGGAAAAACATTGGTTCAAGGTTGGAAGAGTCTGCTCCTATGTGTGGTATATTCAGAGACAGCAGGCATGAAAACATTTCCTAGGCCTGTGGTCTGCAGGGTGTCATGGCTTGAAAGGTGGTGGCATCTGGGAGGATGGAGTCACTAAATGAGGCAGACTACAGACTCATGCAAAAGCCAACTTTATTCAGAGCATCAGACAGTTTATACTACAGGGGCTAAGACTACAGTCTCATGCAAAAGCCAACTTTATTCAGAGCATCAGACAGTTTATACTCCAAGGGCTAAGAAGAGTCACATGAGTAAAGTGTCCAATAACAAGAACAAACTACACATGGCAAAACCATGATTTTCCATAGAGACATATAAACAGATAACAATAGCCCCTTGTAATAAATAATTTGAAGGAAAGTCATTTCTATCTGCTACATCTGGGAGGCACATGAAAGCATAATCCAAGAACAATTCCTTGTTTTTGAAGAAACTCAGGTCACAAGATTTAGTTTCTTGGAGTTTTCTCACTGGCACTCAGAATTCTTCTCATGCTAATGCATGTTTGGACCATGTTCTGATATCAGCGGGCATTTTTCTTTCTTTTAAAAAAATATATTTACTTTTGAAAATTTCATATGTGACTACTATATTTGCATAATTTCTCCTCTTCTCCTCCCTCCAATTCCTCTCACATTTACCCCCACTTCTCAAATTCATGACTTCTTTTTGTTTTTTTGAGATAGGGATTCTCTGAGTTCATGGCTTCTTATCATTAATTATTACTGTTACATACACACATATCCACACACACAAAATCGGTGGAGTTCATTTAATGTTACGTGTGTGTGTGTGTGTGTGTGTTTGCGTGTGTGCTGTTTTTAGTGCTGACCACTTGGTGCTGGATCACCTCAAGTGTCTCCTCTCTGGAGCAGACTGATTCTCTCTTTCTTAGCAGTCATTAGTGGCCTTGTAGTTCCTCATTTAGGGATTGGGCATTTTGAGAGTCTTCCATTCATGCTGGCATGCCAATTGTTATTGCCAATATTCATGTCTTGTAAGGCAATTACAGTTTTGACATTTCATAGGTGCAGCTTCCCTGCCATATGTAGAAGACAGTGACTCATAGCCAATGTCCTGACATCCCTGGATCTTTCCACTCCTCTTCTGTGATGTTCTGTGAACCTTAGGTGTATGGGTGTGTTATAGATGTGTCAATAGTGTTTGTAATCCAGGTAGTTATTCTTTGTGTTTTGGCCACTTAATGGCTTTCTATAATGGTCTCCACCTGTTGCAAAAAAGAAGCTTCTTTGACGAGGGGAGAAAACTACACTTACTCTGGGTATAAGGCTAAGTTTTAGAATGCTGTTAGAAATTAAACTGGCTTAGGAAGGTGACAATAGTAGTTTCTTTTCTAGGGTCCTTGACTCCACCAGGCACAGATAATAGTTCTGGACTTACTATGTTAACCATGATTTCCCTCCTGTTGAGTGGGCCTTTAGTCCAACTAGATGGCTGTTGGTTACCATCAGGATATATCTGCTGCCCTTGCACCTTTCAGAATCTTTTGGTATTCTGCTTACTGTTGTGATTCCTAGGTGTGATAACTGGGTAGGACTGCTGATTGCTTTTCTCCATTGGCAGCTCTCATAGCTCTTTTCAGTGCTGTGAGAGCTTGTCAGTCATCAGAGAGGAAATTTCCAGGTCAGTTACAGCTCAAGTCTTCCAAGTTCTATGTCTGATGTGTATGGTGTCCTCAACAGTATAGTGTCTTGACTTCATATTTTTGTGTTGCTTTGCGAATTACTTAGACTCCTTTGACCAACAACTGAAAAGGTTTCCCATACCTGATAATGTGGTTTTTGTTAGATAGTGACTTTGGAAGGGAAGCATTGTCACCGTAAGTGATGTAACTTTATTTTTTTTTAAAAAATAGATGTGTATTTGTTAAATTAATTCATACACATGTAGGTATAAATATATAAAATAGCAAGTGAAGAAGCGTTAATATGATTTCCCTATGGCTTTCTCAGATATCACTCTTTGCTCCATCTCTCTTTTGTTGCCATTCCACCCCTTTTGCCAGGAACCTCTCCCCCCCTTGCGGTTTCCCCATTTCCTCCTTCATAATAGCAGCTGTATTCTGCTCTTTCCCTCTCAGGAGCCACCTCCCCATCACCCCTTTTTCCCTGTCTGGTCTCTGCAGTTGCTCCAGGTTACATGCTTGTATTCTAAAGGTTTGGAGCTAGGTTTCGCAAATAGGAGAACAAGTGGTGTAGTCAGAGGACACTTTTCAGTAACCAGAGTCTCTTATTTTTTTTTTTTTTCCGTTTGTCATTGCTAGTATCTAATGGATGGAGGCCAGGAATTATAGGAAGCAGGCATTGATTAGACCTCCACAACATATAACTATCTGGCCCAAAGTATAGTCTCTAGCATTAAGTAACCCTAATCCACGCTGTTACTGCACAGAGAATTAACTACTAAGACTTCTGTCTTTTAGAATTTTGGTTGAATAATGAATATTAATTATTAAAAATAATATGCTTAACTGTATGAAGTCTGGGGAACTTCTCATATAGTCCTAGAAATACCTTTAAAAATGGTAAAGAGTTCAAATATAAATAAAAATTCATAGTTTTTCTCTAGTGGTAGTCAGTTGGATTTCTTTCTATTTTCTTTATGCCCTCTTCCATCCAGGTTTTGTCTCTTATAGAAGTTGAGTGATTTCTTTTAAAGAAATAATATATTCCTTATTTATGAAAAAATATTAGTTATCATAGAAAATTTGAGGAAATGTACATGGGCAGAGAAAATTCCAATGACTGAGGAGGCTGGGGCAGAAGGATCAGCCTTATCTGAGCTGCAGAGTTGAAGGCTAGCCTGGACAATTTAGTTAGATTCTGTCTCAAAATTTAGAGAAAGTAAAAAATAGACGTGGTGATAGAAAAAAGTGACCAATGCTTGTTTATAATGCACTAGACCCTTTGTTCAAACACCAGGACAACCAATAAAAACAAATAAACAAACCCAATAACAAAACCACTATCATAGTGCTAACCCAATGTAGCCTTTCTTCTGTGTCATATATTAAAAGTTAGAGTGATAGTATACCTCCTTTTTATTTCCTACATTCTACTTTTAAAACATGTTTTTTTTTGTTTTCCATATCCTTGCTCCCCTCTCCTCCCTCCACTCTTGCCTACTCATGCTGCATACCTTTTCATACATTTTTATTGAAAAAAACTTTTTATACGATATATTTTAATCACAATTTCCCTTTCTCTGACTCCTCTCAGATCTTTCCTACCTCCCCAACCACCCAAATCCATGCCTTTTCTCTCTCTGTAGAAAGCAGACCAACAGGCAAACAAAGAAAAACCCAAATAAATCAGAAAAAAGAAAAAAAACACAACACAATACACATACCATAAAACAAAATCAGAAACTATAATATACAAGCAAAAGGCCAGTGAGGCAAAAATGCCTAAACAAAACAATATGAGATAAAAAGTATACAAAAATATTACTGAGTTCATTTCGTGTTGGCATGTCTACCATTAAGTGTGGCTAATATACCCAGTGATATTCCATTGGAGAAAACTAACTTTTCCTTTGTAAGCAGGTGTCAGTTGCAGATGGCCTTTTGGCTAAAGGAGGGGCCCATGTCTGCCTGGGACCCCATCAGACTTGGATCTGTGTAGGCCCTGTGTATGCTGCCACAGTCTCTGTGAGTTCATGTGTGCATCAGGCTGTGTCTGGAAAGTAACGTTTCTTTGTAGTCATCCATCCCCTCTTTCTCTTATAATCTCTCTGCCTCCTCTTCCTCATAGATCCTTGAGCCCTGAGGGGAGGAGTTTGTTGAGAACATCCCAATGAGGACTGACTGTTCCAATGTCTCTTACTCTGTCTATTGTTCAGTTGTGGCTTTCAGTGTTAGTTCCCATCTACTACAAGGGGAAGCTTCTCTGATGATGACTTTGTTCTTGTCCACCCTAGCAGTGTGAGGCATGGGTTCCATCTGATTGAGTTGGCCTTGAAGCCTACCAGAAAGGGGTTGGTTACTCCTATGATGTTTATGCCACTCTCACAGCAGCATATCTCATAGGCAGGTCACCATTGTAAGTCACAGTGTGTAGCTGGGTTTGGGTTGTGCTTAGCTTTCTCTTCTGGTAGCATGTTGAGTACTTTACAGTACTGTGAACACAAACTAGTCAGTAGGGGTAAAGGCTATTGTTAAGCACCAGCTCAACTTCTCTGTGCTCAGTGAGAAGTGTTACCTTCAGCAATAGGGCCTTACCATCAGTTTGTAGAGAGTGACCAATTCATGGGGCATACTTTTAAAGGACTTCCCCCAAACTGTAGATTTCTAAGGCACACCAATCAAGAAAATTTCCCTGATGCCCTCCCCTGGGGACAAAACCTGGAGTGCCTGAGTTTCCTTCCTCACCTATGACATCTGATGCACATGAATATATTTGCAGTACTTAGCATAGAGGCCACTGCTTTTTCTGGCTCTGGGCTTTCTGGCTGTTCTAATAGGGAGTACGTAGATAGGTACTTGCATCCAAGTTTCCAAATCTACCCATTTCCATTGTGTGTCATTGCCTCCTAGCACTTGAACAGAAACCACCTACTGACTGACCTTGTACCCTTGCAGCAGTACTGTCCAGTCCACAGTTCAAAGAGAGCCTTTAGGAAGGCTCCTCTTGTCTGTATACTACGTGTATGTTTCCTCCTGCCTTCCCTGGATACGCCAGTGACTTGTCATGACTATGAGGACGAATAGAAAGTTCGTTAAGCTGACCTTGAGACAGACCCTTTGTTTGGCTTATACTAACCTGCCACATATTCTAAAAATCTACCCTGACTGGCGGGGGCAGCTTTACCCTCTCCGAGGGCATCTTTCCCTTTGATTAAGTCACAGTGCAACTTGCAGCATCTGCATCCCACTTCATAAGTCTCAGTTCATTGTGCTTTTGCACTCATTTGTGCAATGATCTCATTTGCATCTGTTTCCCTAGTCAGTGCTTTGAGGGCTCTGTCTGTGCACTGTCACCTTCCAGGTCCATCTTTATCATGGGTGCCTTATTTTCTGTTAGTTCCCTAAACTGTTGCTGACTCTTTGGCTTGTTTTCAGGGCTGTTGCTCCTGTAGATTATGACATGGAGAATTCCATTGTGTGCTCTTCTGTGTATTAACATATCTCTAAAGGATAAAATTTCAATTGTAGTTAGCTGGTCCAAGGCGTGTGTCGAGGACATAAGTCAATATTTTGGCAACTAACCTTGGGAAACTCCTGGCACTGTCATTTTGCCAGAGTGGAGAGACAAAATGCCAGGTGTTCATGTTCTTTACACATTATAGTGAGACTGTGCTACCTATAAAGTTAATGCTGGAAAACTGTGCAATCTAGTTTTTAAAATATCATAAAAAGCTTATGTTTAAGTAAATTTATGATTTTGTGTTGGGACACATTCATAGATATCCTAGGGTGTATGTGACCTATGGATCACAGGTTGGGTATGCCAGGGAGGGAGGCTTTTCGTGACCAGAAAGCAGGCATGTGACTTGGGACCTAAGCTCTCATTCAGTTTGCAGTAGGGAGCAGTGGTGTCATGGCTCTGTTGTAATGGTGGCCACCACTGTTCAGCAGAAGCAATAAACATTGCTGCTAAAATGCTTTTTGTGTATGTGTGTCTGGACCTTTGGTGGTAGTTATTGGAATATTCCTAATCATTTTCCCTTGCCCATTATTAAGGTCTAAAACTGTGGCCTTCCTTGGAATTTATAAGTCACTTAGTAGATTTTCTAAAACAAAATAAAATAAAGCAAACAGCCCCAAACAATTGCAACCCAACAAAATAGCTTTTCTAACTAACTATAGCCATCAAAACACAGTGTATACATTTGAGTATGTAGACTCCTGTGCCAAATTGACCTCCAAAGAGGTGACAGAGGTTCCTATTCCAGTCCGCAGGGTCCACTCATTCAGATTCCTGTGTCTTTCCTCTAGAACTATATATATTGTCTTGCAGTGATCTGTTTCCAAGAGGGAGGTTTCTTACTCTTTTTCCTGTATTAAGCCTGTAACCTAGAGACTGACACATACTCATTTATGTCTGCTAAACGGATGAATGAAATGAATTGTCTCTAAAGTGCTTGAGGCAGGCCAAAGACAGTATAGTCAGAACAGTGACTGGGAGTTGGAAGACTGTCCACTCAGCTCCTTATTTTGAAGTGGGAGCTAGTACCCAAATGAGGCAAGTGAATTGACCAAGAGTTCATAGTTGGCTAGGTTGAAGCAGCTGTCACACCCACGTTTGCCAGGTCTGTTGGAAGCCCACCTCCAAGTCCTCTGTGCGGGAACCTGCTGCTGCTTCCACAATGTTTTTTGTCCTAGGCCTTATGAACAGGGGTAGATTTTAGCTGAAATGATGTACAGAGCAGCCAGCCCAAAGCTGAGGCGCTGCCAGAAAATAAAGCTGGAAAAGGAGAAAGGCTGTCGACCACCGGTTTGGAAAATTGCCTTTGTATGTAACTGGAGGGCACGAACATGTGCGTAAAGATCAAGCGCCCTCCTTTCTGTGCCTAGATTTTTCATTTTCCTTTTTACTTTGTATTGCTTTCAAATCAAAGGGAAGCCACAACAGAGAACCTGAGCTACATATATGAAAATGAAGAAAGTTATGGGATGGGAATGTTTTCAATAATGGGTCGGAGATATGGTCTTTCATAGGAAGTGAAGTGAGGCTGTTACTAAGCTGTTGCTGAGGAACTGGGGTGGGGTGGGATGGGGGTTACTAACTAATTCCAGTGAATTTTATCCCCCACCCCCAAAACCCCCAGTTCTTTTATGTACAACCAACTGGTTGATTAAGAATCAATTTTGAGTGGAATGGGCAGTTGCTTATCCCATTTAAGGGCTTAGGTGTTTTTTTTTTGACATTTCTATTACCACAGCTTGATTGCTAGAAAAATATTCATAAAGCCAAGTCCATTTTGAAGAGAACATCTATAAAATTGGCTCAGCAGATACGTTACACGATGGAATGAAAGATGAAATACAACCCTGTCTGGTCTGTGCTTCACAGCAACAGGGAAGAGCTTTGTTTTCAGGGCGTGTGCTTGGATTGGTGCCTTTTGGCTCTGATGACTCTGACCTGCCACATAAACCAGGTCTCTCTGCAGCCACCGCCTTTTGCCCTGGCTTTATGGGCTTAACTCCAGCCCACAGGCAGACGGCAAGCATGTGGTTTCTCAAAGAAACCACTGGAGGCCGCTGTGGCACCAAGAACGCAGTAAGGGCGCCCTTCTGGTGGCGCTGGGTATCTCTAAGGAGTAATGATTGTCACGCATACAGACTGTTCTTGAATTCTAGTCCAGGATTTTAAAGACACTGTTGTGAATTAACGTGAATAAAATATTCGGTAGATGAAGCTCAGGTCCTGGACCCCATGGGGTTCATTTCTAACTGCTTTCTAACTCGTTTTTAGCCCTCTGGGACTGGGTCTCATTTGCAGCCCAGAGGCACGGGCTTTATGGCGAGAATGTCCTCCCCAAATGACACAAAGTTTGCTGCTGCAGCCTGTAGTATTTATTCTCAAATATTTTGCAAAGCAGGATATTATGCAGTCTTCTCTGTCAGCCATTACTGGCAGCAAGTATCAGCCATCATGTGGACCAAAGAACCAAGCTTGCCTGATTTAATGTGAAATTTAATGTTAATAAGAATTTCAGACAAGCGGCTAAGAATTTCTTGATAAAATACATCCTAAATGTTGAATGAGTCATGCATACCTACATTGAACAATTATTTATCTCCCATTCAAATGAGTCGAGATGTCTAATATTCTTGACAAAACCTGCTCTTTTTACACAGGAAGAGTAATTAACTCAGGTTTGGCTATTGGAAGTCGTCCAGGGGGAGCTTGGAGTCAGGATCATCAGCGCTGAAATCTGGCTCTAATAGTTCTATTCCAAGAAGGGTGGGAAAAAGTGCCACATGTTCACAGCAAGAGCAGACATAACCCTACAGCACGGGAAGGCAGTTCAGAGCAAGGAATTTGCTGGCAGCTAGTCAACTGAGGTAATGCTCTATCTCCCCCTCTTTTCTCATTTATTCAGGTGCACATGTGCAGTGCATGCATGCGGGTATGTGTGAGGGGGTGATGTGTTGGTGTATGGCACATGTGTGGAGGTCAGAGGACAACTTGCAGGAGTCTAGAAATCTGTTTTCTTCTTGCACTATATAGGGCCTGGGGATCAAACTCAGGTTGTCAGACTTGGGAGCAAGCACCTTTATCCACTGAGCCATCTTGCCGGACCCAATTTTCTTTCTTTTAGGTTATGCCGTTGTGTTAATGTTTATACAGGTATGCCAGCTTCTGGTGACTTTATTCTAAAGGCATGGTTCCAATTTAAACAATGGCCATATTGCATTGGCTGTGAGGACCTTGTACACACATATGCACAAGGCTGACCCTGGCATGATCATTCTAGGACCCTGTGTGGGTCTGGGTCTTTGATCTTGTAAGAGAAAACCTGGAAACACCTGGAATTTGGAGTGTGAATTCAGACCTATCCTTGACTAACTGTGTAGTTTTAGGCAAGTGCATAGTTTCTCTGAGTTGTTAGCCATGTCCTCATGTGTAAATGCTACGTGAGTCTGCTTACCTCAATGTGTTGTTTTATCGGAGCATGTGAGCTGTCAGCCTGTAGCAAACCTGAGCATCAGAATGGTGATACTGCTGTATTATCACCTTGATTTTGGCAAGTCCTCAACCATGGAACATCCAGGGAATGGGTAGTGATGCTGACATTAGGAGTTTGTTCTTCTCATCCCTAGATGATTTTTGGTTCAGTATTCATGGCCTTATCAAAGTGACATTGATGAACAGTATGCACTTTGTGGGAGAAAGACTCAGCTTGGAAGTACTAATTCACAGCATCTTTGATTTCCTACCTGGACCTACATTGCCCTTCTTACAGGATGACAGACCAAAGATAGGTATGATGGAGCTGAAGGTGGGCCTCATTTGCTAAAATATTTCCTCTGGTGAAGGCTCTGATGGTTAGTTTGAACTGTCAACTTGATACAATCTAGACTTCCTGGGGAAGTGATCTCAATAGGGGACTGTCTGGATCAGGTTGGTCAGTGGGCACGTATCTCTGGGACATTGTCTTGATTACTTTAATGGATAGCAAAACTCAGTCTAAAAGCAGGTGACATGATTTCCTGATTTGGGGCTTGGCTGTCTAAGTAGAGAAAGGCAGTTGAGTATTAAGCATGCATGCAATTATTCTCTTCGCTCCTGGGCAT
The DNA here is from genome assembly GCF_000317375.1 of Microtus ochrogaster. NCBI lineage: Eukaryota > Metazoa > Chordata > Mammalia > Rodentia > Cricetidae > Microtus > Microtus ochrogaster. The sequence continues at coordinate 2,961,937 of NW_004949143.1, forward strand.
CATGTGTCTACATGCTTCAGATTTCTACCCTGGCTTTCCTGCAGTGATGCACTGGAACGTGGAAATCAGAGCTAGAACACACCCTCTCATACCGTTGCTTTTTGTCGGGGTACTTTACTACAGCAAGGAAAGGAAACAAGAACAAAGACTGTGCTCTTTCACTGTTTTCCACGGAGTCTGCCACCTGGGCTGTTTTCCTTGTCTCCCTGACAGTCTCCTGTCAGGCTGCAGCTGTTTCCCTTGCAAGACTGTAGCATGCATAGGGTAGGACTGAATTTGCTAAGGCTGAAGGCACACCCTGACCAAGGCACTGTGCATTAGGAGCTGCCCAGACCAATGCAGACAGCATTGTGCTAGGAGATAGTTTCAAGAAGACCAGTTGGGCTGGAGGGCCTTCAGCAGCTTCTTTGGCTGCTATTAACCTGCTTGCCATCACAGTCAAGTTTATCTTGTAAATCCACTTCCCCAAATCAATGGCCTTCATTAGATTGTAACTAAAGAGGTTTCAGCATCTGTAAGCACTTTGGCAAATATATGAATGAGCTTATATGTGGGGTCTCCAGAGTAATAGGATCAGCTTTGTGACTACTTTTTTGCCAGTTGTCCCCAGAGCCAATTGAATAAGAGATTTTGAGGTATTTCATCTCTCTTAGAGGTATTCATTCATTCCTTTTTTTAATCTGTTAATGTGGTATACCACCTGCACTTGGCCTGGCCTTGATCAGTTTAGAAGCTTAAGAGTACCCAGGGGAAAGGTGCCTGAGCTGCGGCTGGACTATCATAAGATCTGGGCCCTTGGGCTGACACTTCATTTTAGGCTCTGGTCACTTGGGATTTTTTGGGAGGGAGATTAAAGGTTTCATATATTGCTTGAGGAAATGCAGTAAGATTGAATCAACTTGTGTGTTAACAGAGAATGGAGTAAGAATAGAATGAACATCCTGGACTAGAATACAGAGCAGAACAGAGCGATGAAGAGGCCTCTTCTATACCAGGCACAATTGACAAGGTCTGCACAAGGATTCACAAGGCATATATGGCTGACACATTTCTTGAGACTGGAATGAACCTGGAGGAAGTGATCAATTCATAATAACAGCAGCAATGGGTACAGGAAGGGGAGTGATGGGCAAGTGCTAAGTCTTCATATATACAAGCAGTGTTTGTTAGCAGCTAGGGATTTAGTTTACGCTTAGATATAAATAAGTTTATGACCTTAGCTAGTCAACTCACCGTTTTCTGCTATAGAATATTTATCTGTGAGATGGGCTCTCCTGGAGTCAAATGATAAATTAAGGTTTTGGATATAATCAGTTTATTTGAGAGATTGTACTAGTTAGGATTCTTCAGAGAAACAGAACCAATAGGAAAGGTATATTATTTCACCAGTACATATATACCTCACATACTTATCTATCAAATTCATATAGGTTAAGGGGTTTGCTTATGTAGTGGTGGGGGCTGACAATCCCAAACTCTTTTGACAGACCAACAGGATGGAGACTTGGATAAGAGTTACTATTGCAGCTTTAGTTCAAAGGTATCTTGGAGGTGAGGTATCTTCCTCCTTAGGATAACTTAGTCTTTTTGTTTTAAGGCTTTGAATTTATTGAATGATTCCTAAGCACATTATGAATGGTGTTATGCTTTATTAAAAACAGAATGACTTAAATAGTTACATTAAAAAGCAATATGCCTTCATGAAGCATTACATAGGTATTTGACCAAAAACTCAAGAGTCCGTGACCTAGCCAAGCTGACACACATGATGGACTATTACAGAAGTGAGATCTGAGATACAAGTAGAGGCCAGACATAGTGACACACACTTTTAATCTCACTACTCAGGAGGCAGAGGAAAGTAGATTTCTGTGAGTTCAAGGTCAACCTGAACTACATAGTGACTTCCAGGCCAGCCAGTGCTATATAAAATGTGATACAGGAAAGTAAATATAATCAATGAAATGTGTACTATCAAGTAAGTTATTGCTTTGGGCAATTGGAGTTGAACCCTGGAGACCTCTGGATATCCCACTAGAACACATGACACAGGGTGAAGGACTTGAGTTGTTGTGTATCCACTAACAATGTTTATTGGTTCTGAGTTCAAAGCTTCCTCAGTTTGGAGGATAACTCATTATTCTTTGTGGCCGCCATGTGACTCAGAGAAAGACAATCTCAGATTTGTGGAAGATGTACTCATATGTTATGAGGGCTATGGGGTATGAGTATATACAGAAAGTCTATAAAACAGTTTTCCTCACTGAGAAATTGTTATTGTAATATGAGAAAATAGATGTGAATGCAATTTTAGTGTATAAATGAGGCATTCATTATCTAGCTAAAAGTCTAGAAGTTTAAATAAAATAAATATAATCTGTCTTGAACTCAATTCAATCAATATTGTATTGATAGATGCCATGCCAGGATTATCAATAGTCATCTTCTTCAGTGTTGTGGAGGATGCTGTATTTCCTAGGGACCTTTTCTTTCTGTCGCTTCTGACCAGGTCTCATGTTATATACTATTAAAGCACCCTGCTCCTTTCCTTGTGAACACTTGTCCCTAACAAAAAGGAACCATTCACTTCTTGTTTATCTCTGACTCCCCAGCCAAGCAAAGTCATTGGGATGCATGTTTAATAAATACCTAATTTTAAATTTAAGAAGATGTGACAGAAATCTTTCTTAGACTCTACAAACAAATTAGTGAAAACTGTAAAATAACTTTGGGCAATAACTCAGGTAAGGATTAAATATATCTTTAGGATTCTGCCTAAATAAGAGAAGATAAAACATTTTAATAAACATAATAATTGTTTATAGGTAAATGGTCTCTTTTCAGGTATTTCAGGAAACCTTCTTTGGTAGCTCATTTTTTAAAATTATTTTTTTATTTTTAGTGTTCTAGTGATCAGACTCAGAGGCTCATGCATGCCAGGCAAGCTCTACCACTGAGCTGTTTGCCCATCTCAGAATTATGCTTTAGGAATGTTCTGGCCCTGAAATTATGTTTACATTTCTTCTTTCTTCAAAGACAGTGTGAGTTAATCATCTGAGTTAGGTTATGTCCCCGTGATCATAGTGTAGTGCTAGTGAATGACAAAGTCCAGCTTGTCATTCCACAGAGGCCTTCCTCAATGTAGATCAGCAGGCAGAGTCACACCTCATAATCACTCACAAATACAGGTCACTGGAGGCCCCAGAACAACGTTTGGAGTCTGAGAATTGTGATAAGAAGACTTCAATGGCTACATACACTATAAAGGAATTAAAAGACTTAGGGAAAATTTTCAGCATTCTTCTAGAGCAGGAGCTGAAGGACCCAAGACCTAAACATGGCCTCTTGTTTGCTTTTGAAAGTAAAATTTTATTGGAACACGGTTAAATTAACTCATCTATATGCTGTCTTTAGCTACTTTTTTTCTATAAAGGCAGACCTAAACAATGATCACAGAAATTTTATGACTTGAAAACCATAAAACATTTACTCGGTTTTGTCCTTTACAAAGTATTTCTAACTTCTGTCCTAGTGGGTGCACAGGACTGGGGCATTTACATTTGTAGCAAAGGGGAGGGAGGATAATGATTTCTGTAGGAATTGACATCAGCATTGAGTGAAGAGGCTGAGGTCTAGAAAGAAAGGCACCCGAAGACAAATCCTGTGGCATGTAAAGCAAAGGTTGAAAGACCCTCGGAGAGGACCTTTTTTCGGGGAGACCTCCCCGATGCCAAGGAACAGGCCGAGACCGCACTGATGCAAATCGCAAGAGGTTTATTGAGTAGACACAGGTACCTGTGGGCAGCAAGATCTCTCGGAAGACTTGCGCGCCTGCCAACTGGAGGGCGGGCTTTTTATAGGGAAGAGCAAAAAGCAAGTTTTACAGAAGCAAAAGCGTGGTTATCAGTCAATCTGGAATGCGGCGGGGTGTCAGCAAAAGCAAGTTTACAGAAGCAAAAGCATGGTTATCGGAATGAGGTGGGGGCCATGACTGTTCCTATCTTATAGATATTCTGTTTTGCAGTCAACCTGCTTTGTTGATGTCCTATCTTACCTATCTTATTGACATCCTGCCTTGCAATCTTCCTATCTCAAAGACATTCTGCTTCCTCAAGCACATGGGATGTTCTTACAAGAGCAGGCTGGCTGCTGATCCGGAGAATTTTTTTTTTTATTTTAAAGCAAACAGGATGTTCCCCTGGGAGCATGCTAGCTGCGGGTTTTGAGGAGGGGGTCTGTAGGGTCTTTCAAGGTTAAGTATCTAATTTTTGGTTGTGATTTGTGTTCTTTTCTGTGCTCTATGCAATGTTACTTTCCAGTGTTTACAGGCATAAGAAAACAGTCTGTTATCAGAATAACCTAGTTCATGAGTGCTTGGAAGAATGAAGAAAATGGGCTCTGCTGCAAAAACAATGAAACAGGAAAGGAGAAGGTAATATTGGGAAAGAAGGTGTCACGAGGTGGAAGCACTTTAGAGAATGCAGATGGAATTTTCTTTGGGCTGTCAGCTCACAAAAAGTTAACACAGAGACTTAATAATTATAAAATCCCAGTCTTTGGTTTAGGCTTGTTCTTAACTAGCTCTTATAACTTAACCTTTTTATATTAATCCATAGTCTATCATATCACCTCTCTTCCATATTGTACCTCCTGTTTCCTCTCCATGTGGCTGACAACTCTGCCTTTCTTTCCAGAGTTTTCTACCCATAAGTTCCTCCTATACCTCCCACCTAGCTATTGGCCATTCAACTTTTTATTACACCAATCACAGCAGCACATTTTTGCACAGTGTACAAGTATCCCACGACAAGAGAAAATCCTGAAAAGCTTGAAGATACTTTTAGTTTTGTGTCTCATTACTGGATCAAACACCTGATGAAGACAACTTCAGGAAAGAAGCCTCCATTTTGGCTTCCAGTTCCAGGTCATATAGACTATCATGTTGGGGAAGGGCATGGTGGCAGAACCATGAAACTGGTTGCTATGTCCATAGGCATGAACTAGAATGATGAGGGGCTCAGCTCTCTTTCTCCTTTTTATGCAGTCCTAAATCCCTAATATGAAATAGTACATCCACATTTAGGGTGAGTATACTCAGCCTCAATTAACCTAACCTATAAATGCCTTGTAGACAGTACTCAGTGATTCTAAATCCCGTCAAGTTATCAATCATGATGAACCATCCCAGATGAATCTATATCTTTCACTGTATAAACTGTGAGCTTCATTTTACTTAGATTTCCGAAGAAATTATGAATCCAGAAGCTTTTATGATTTGAGGTCATTTGTGTTATGTTAGAATGTGTTGAAACCTTAGGGGTCAATTGATCACCCCCCCTTTTTTTCTCTTATTGTCTGAGTCCCAATCCACATGGGAAACAGAGGCTGATGGAGTTATAGTATCAACATAGTGCTTTCCCAAGATGCAGAGAATGCGTGATGGATGTAGATCCAAGTCACTTATACCATCATGAATGTAAGAGACAGAAGATAGGGCAAAGGACTGCAAAATGCCATCCTGTAGTCACAAAACAACCACTGCAATTGATAATTCAAGTGAGCTCTAGTTACCAGCATTTGGCCCACATGAGAGCAGCTCCACCAAGTCAAGGAAGAAGGAGGGACTCATGGGACTCTCCCTTTAACCTCTGAAATGTTGACTAGTAATAGATTCTGAGGGAGGGGAATGATTGCCTTAATTGTATACCCTCTGCTGAACAGATAGCTTCAAACCCATAGTCACACAGATGATCAGAAAGCAAAAAAAAATGAATTACCATGAATATGAAAGATTGATTTGTGAAAATGGGTGGGCAGGCAAACAATATAGATACAGGTGATCATTGTGCAAAGTATGTATATGTGAAAGGTTGAAAATAAAGATTAAAAAATGCAGTCATTTCTGAAAGACTCATCTTGGAAGCTGGAGCCTGATCCTCACCCTATTTCAATTCCTGGTTTTCTCTTAATGTCTGTATTGTTAGAGGCTATTTGGGGTACAGCTGTCCTCCTTGGATAGAGAGTGCTGATCAGTAGTCACTCAGCAGAGTCCTCAGCTTATTCTCCTTTTAATACCAACCATTGTCCCTTTGGGTACTCTTAGGAGGCAAGATATATCTGGCTTCCAAAAGGCTTTGGAATGGTCAAAACAAAGGCCTAATTAACTTTACTTGAAGACTGCTTTATGTTCAAAGCTAATGCCCCCATCTTGTCTAGTAGAGCTCTTCAGGGATTCTGCAGTGAATTTGAATGACGAATTAAAGACTCTCTAAGAATACAATGCTGGCAATATTAAGATGTCTTGATTTTAAGGGTAACATTCTTCTATGATATAATCCAGGTGAGAAATGAAAGTGAAAGATTAAATCCTTTTGATTTTAGAAGGTAAAGCCTAAAGAAGTTAAGGTCAAAAATTGAAATCTGATTTCCTTATAAGTCCAAAGCTTAGATTTCCAAAGTTCAAGGAAATCAAAACCAACATTTATTCTGATTCCTTATTCTGCTCTGGCAGCTGATGCCTGGGTCTCCTCCAGCAGAAGTGTTCCTCAGAAGTTAGTCTCTCCTGTGCCCCACAAGTTGGACTTAGCTCTCAAATTGTTGCCATCCACTACCATTATTGTGCACTACTCTAAATCCAGTGTCTTTTTCATTATATAGAATAGATTTCTCTTTGTTTCTAATTTTTGACCTACCTGAACATGTAGCACATATTGTATCCAGAAACAGTAGTTCCTCCTGGTAACTTTCTTAACCACAAAATTTAATCAGTTGCCAAGTCTTTATAAATTTACTTTCTCATTTCTTTTGTATCTGTCCAGTTCTTTCACTAGCATTTTAGTTGAGGAACTCAACTTTTCATCTTTAAAATCTATCAGTATTATGGTGGTTTGAATAAGAATGGTCTTATAGGCTCATGTGTTTGAATACTTAATAATCAAGGAGTAGCACTCTTTGAAGGAGTTAGAAAGATTAGGCGGCATGACTTTGTTGGAGGAAGTGGATCATTAGAGGTGTGCTTTGAAATTTCAAAAGCCCATAGCAAAGCCTAGTATAGAGATACTAGGCTTGTGCTTTGTGGATCAGGATGAAGCTCTCAGCTACTTCTCCAGCATCATGCATGTTGCCATTTTTACCACCATCATAGACAGAAGTTTCTGTCCAATCTGTTCCTGCAGCTGTTCAATCCCAAAGAAATACACAGAGGCTTATATTAATCATAAACTGTTTGGCCTATTATCTCAGACTTATGATCAACTAGCTCTCACAACTTAAAGTAATCCATAATTCTTATTTATGTTTAGCCATATGGCTTGGTACCTTTCCTCAGTGAGGCATTCTCATCTTACTTTCTCTGCTTCTGGATGGCAACTGCATCTCTGCCTTTTCTATTCCCAGAATTCTCCTATTCTGGTTGCGCCACCTATACTTTCTGCCTGGCTACTGACCAATCAGCATTTTATTAAACTAATACGAGTTACAAATCTTTATGGTGTATAAGAGCATTATCCCATATAGTTGGAGGCTGTTAGTTCGTTCCCGGATGTCCAGACTCCAGAAATAATCACAAAAAAATCTGTATTGATTGCAGTACTGTTTGTACAATAGCCTAAGTGTATTTTAGCTAGTTCTTATATCTTAAATCAACCAATCTCTATTAATCTGTGCATCACCACAAGGTTGTGATCTACCAGCAAGGTTCCAGCATCTGTCTCCTACAGAGGTGGCTACATGGTGTTTCTTCAACTCTACCTACTCTCTATATATATCTTTTCCAGTCTGGCTATGTTCTGTTAAGCCATTGGCCAAAAGCAGCTTCTTTATTGGCCAATGGCAATAAAACATTGTAGTAAAAGGAGCAGCGGGCTGTGTTCCTGCCACCTGGCTCCTGGCTAGCTTTACACAAAATAAGTACACAGAAACTGTATTCATTTAAATATTGCCTGGCCCATTATCTCTAGCCTCTTACTGGCTAACTCTCACATCTTGATTAACCCATTTCTATTAATCTGTGCTTACCACAATGTCGTGGCTTACCGGGAAGATTCTAACCTACTTCCACCTCGGGTCAGAGAGCCATGGCGTCTGCCTCACTGCCTTCTTCCTCCCAGCATTCTGTTCTGTCTACTCCACCCACCTAAGAGCTGGCCTATCAAAAGGCCAAGGCAGTCTCTTTATTTAATCAATGAAAGCAAAACATAGAAGACCCTCCTACATCAAAACATATTCATAACATACATCACCTCCCACATCACCTCCCCTTTTCTGTCTAAATAAAAAAGGTTATAATTTTAACATAGTAAAATTACATACAACAAAGCAGTTATCAAACAAGAATTATAGTTAATACATTTATATCTACTTTATCTTTTATCAATATAACTAAACTATACCTACAACTAAAACTATCTATTCTTCAACTCCATTAAAGATGCTAGAAGGATATATTACCTTAGTTAAAAGAAGGTGCATTGTAAACAACTTTCAAAACTCTAGAATTGACAGAGACATCTTGCTGCCTAGACAGTCACCCAAAGTTCTTCTGTAACATTGGGGCACCCATCTTAAGCCTACAGGCCCGTAGTATCTGGCAGACTTTTCCACGAAGCAGGAAATTTCAAAAACAGTTCTGCCTATATTGGCAGTTTGTCAGTCACTTTCTTCTGTATCCTGCAGAATGTGTGGCAGACTCTTTCATGAAGCAGGAACCCCAAAAGCCCATCTCACCTTTAGGCAAGTTCATCAGTCATTTTTCTGTGGGTCCTGCATGTTCAGTTCATATAGCATACCATCAAGCAGTCCAGGCTAGCAAAATCCATAAGGAGCCTCTTCAATGTCCATCTTCCTCTTGAAGTAATTGTTGCTGCCAGGAGCAGAAGTGTCTCATGGTCATGAAAAGTCCTAAGTCCTTAAAACATTTTAAATGCCATATTCTGTAGGTCATTGGAAGGTTTGAAGATTATCTGTCTAACTGAAATATATCTCTATATATTTAGAAAACCTAATTAACATGACTACAAGCTTGACTATTATAGATGACTATTAACTTTTTAAAAATTTTATATTACATTTTTAAATGAGCTGCACAAACTCAGTATTTTAATCAGGAGCAGAAATATACATATAACAAAATTGACCTTACATTTGTATCAATAGACCAATATTCATTACAATGCAAAGTATCCATTTCTATAGAATAGAATATCCCCCATTTAAATATACGCCAGTATATATATAAACAATATTTGAGAATTTGGGTATAGTTCTCTCCAAACTGCTTCCTGCTTTTTGTTGCATGAAGTATTTTGGGGTTTTTTCACGGAGTCCTTTCAGGTGATCTTGGTTTATCAAACCATATTAGTCTGGAAGGAATTTGCAGGTTCTCATCTTCTGTGGAAACAAAAGCAGAGCATCTTTTCCAAAGCAACAAATCTTTAGACCCAAATTTTGAAGTCAAGATACCTTTAAAATATATATGTTGGTTTAGTTTAGCAGCCCATACAATAAAATGTCTCTCTGTACTTAGCTCCTTTGCAGTCAAAAAATTCAAAGAAAACACAATAATACAAATAATCCAGACTCTCTGTGTATAGTCTTCACATGGCTTATTTTTCTTACTCCTTTAATCTAGAACTGTCTATACAATTGTTTATACTCTTTTTCCTCTCTCTCTCAAGTCCACATACATTTATCAAATACTGTGACCCATTTAGAGGTCTTTTCAACTGGATTTTTCTTTATCACATATCTGTAATTATTTTTTGATCAGGAGCACTTTTTTAAATATAATTATTTTTTTATTTTCAGGAAGGGAGAGTCAAAACTTTTTTTTATTTATTAAAAATTTCCACCTCCTCCCCTCTTCCCATTCTCTCCCACTCTCCCCATTCCCCCTCCCCCTTCCCTCTCCAGTCCTAAGAGATGTCAGAGTACCCTGCCCTGTGGGAAGTCTAAGGCCCTCCCCCACTCCATCCAGGTCTAGGAAGGTGTGCATCCAAACAGACTAGGCTCCCAAAAATCCAGTACATGCAGTAGAATCAAAACCCAGTGCCATTATCATTGGCTTCTCAGTCAGCCTCCATTGTCAGCCATATTCAGAGAGTTCAGTTTGATCACATGCTCGTTCAGTCCCAGTCCAGCTGGCCTTAGTGAGCTCCCATTAGATCAGGCACACCTTCTCAGTGGGTGGATGCACCCCTTGCGGTCCTGACGTCCTTGCTCATGTTCTCCCTCCTTCTGCTCTTCATCTGGACCTTGGGAGCTCAGACCAGTGCTCCAATGTCTCTGTCTCTATTTCCATCCATTGCCAGATGAAGTTTTTATGGTGATATGCAAGATATTCATCAATGTGGCTATGGGAGAAGGCCAGTTCAGGCACCCTCTCCTCTGCTCCCCAAGGACCTAGCTGGGGACATCTCCTTGTATACCTGGAAACCCCTCTAGAGCCAAGTCTCTTGCCAACCCTAAAATGACTCCCTTAATTAAGATCTCTTCTTCCCTGCTTCCCATATCCACCCTTCCTCCATCTCAACCATCCCACTCCCCCAAGCTCTCCCAAATCTTTTCCTTTCCCTTCTCTCTACCTCTCTCCCCTTCCCCCCACCTCACCCCCATCCTCGTGCTCTCAACTTTTGCCCAGCAATCTTATCTACTTCCAATTTCCAGGAGGATAAATATATATGCTTTCCTTTGGGTTCACCTTGTTATTTAGCTTCTCTAGGATCATGAACTATAGGATCAATGTCCTTTGTTTATGGCTAGTCCACTAATGAGTGAGTACATACCATATTCATCTTTTTGGGTCTGGGTTATCTCACTCAGTAAAGTGTTTTCTATTTCCATCCATTTGCATGCAAAATTTTTATTGCTGAGTAGAACTTTAATGTGTATATGTGCCACACCTTCTTTATCCATTCTTCTATTGAGGGGCACCTAGGTTGTTTCCAGGTTCTGGTTATTACAAATAGGAGCACTTAAAAAACTATGTGGGCATGGCTAGGACCAACTTTTCCCAGTTCAACATGGCGGAGGCATGTTTACTACCTCTGAGAGCCATGCTCACAGCCCCATTTTCAGGCACACAGTGGGTCTATGCTCTCTTTAATCAAGATGTATTACTCTGCTCACAAACCTCATTTAAATGTTCTGTAGGCAGACCTCCTGAAAGAGTCACAGCTGTTTATGCTGGCGAACCAGGAAGCCCCTGTTTTTGAAAGACTGTTTCAAAAACATCTCCCTTGCAAACAGAGCCTATCTGAAAAAAAATGCTTTTACCAAGAAGCTGTGTTTGGCTCCCATTTTTGTGGGTCTAGAAGCATTTTCTTTTAAAGCTTTCTTAGACTTTACGTGGAGATTCTTGCCCCACATTGGGCACATGATGAAGATGTACTCTAAAAAGAAATCTCATACTTGCTCAGAGTTTAGTATAATAAAGGGTTATTTATTTAGGGGTAGATGCACAAATCATGGTCTGCTGCATGAACAGGGAACAGGAACCAAATCTAGCAGCTGGGAGTTAGAGCTCGGCATTTATGGCTAAAGGAACTTCCACACCACCATAGCATGCCATAATAATAATGAACTAACCTCTAAAACTGTAAACAAGCTCTCAAATAAATGCTTTCTTTTATAAGAGTTGCCATGGTCATGGTGTCTTTTCACAGCAGTAGAACAGTGAATAAAACAAGTAGCATCCTTAGAAGCACTTTACTGTTGCTTTTCAAATTGTGGCTCTGCCTGTAATGGTAGCAGAGGTTTGCGATCATCTGTGTAGGTCCTAGAAGGCCCATCTAGCCCCCTATAACCAACTCAACCACATGTCTTACAGTCTTTTCTTTCCCATCTTAAGAATTCACATTCAACAAGGTATTATGTTATCATATTCCTATGCAGACTTTTTTTGGCTGCTGAGACACCCATCTCAGAATCTTTCACTTTGCTTTTTCCTACCCATTGCTTAAGACTCTGAGTTGTAGAAGGAGCTGCAGGCTATGTTCCGCCACCTGGCTCCGGGCTGCCTGGCTAGTTTATTCCCCGAAATAACAACACACAAACTGTATTCATATAAACACTGCTTGGCCCATTTCTATTAATGTGTGTAGCACCCACGAGGTGCACTTACCAGGAAGATTCTAGTCTACGTCCATCCTGGGTCAGAGCTTCATCACGCTGCCCTGGAGAAGAGTGGCATGACGTCTGTCTGAGGTGTCTTACCTCACTTCCTCTTCCTCCCAGCATTCTGTTCTGTTTACTCCACTCACCTATGTTCTAACCCATCAGGCCAAGCAGTTTCTTTATTAATTAACCAATGACCTTCCTCCATCACTGAGTATATATCTACTTTACTCCAAGGATGTACCCTGGATGATTTAGGTATCTCACCTCTACCCAAACCACCAGTGCTTATCTCTCAAATGTCTTATCACACAGTGGATGTGGATTCTCCCACTGTGATTTTTAACTGACCTAAGATCATCTCTAAATTCACAGTGCCTGGTCTAGGTCAGGTGCCGCTTATTTAAAGATTTAATAAAATATTGATGTATACCTTTTTGATGTATTATTAGTATAGTTTTGTAGCCATTTAAAAATACGGAAACAACTCAAGAACAATGGCAATGGGTTTTTGATCCTACTGCACGTGCTGGCTTTGGGGGGGCCTGTGCAGTTTGGATGCTCAACTTACT
>NW_004949143.1:2974770-2975620 GCF_000317375.1 Microtus ochrogaster
AAAAAAATACGGAAACATTTCTATTTATTTTGTGTAATTGGGATGCATTGCTAGGTTATAATTTCCAATATTTCAAGCATATCTTAAAAGATTCCTCTTTTTTATAATTGCACAGTCCATTTACATGTGTCTAGTGAGTATCCAATTAAGGACAAATGTTTGTTGTTTTCAAAACCTAATGATTCCTATCTATATCCCAAAATACTAAGATTGTGAGATCCATGTTTCTTATCTCTTGAATCAGCACTATAGTTTTTTTTTTGTTTTCACTTTTTTGTGTAACAATAATGATATAAAACAACAAATAACTTCACAAAAATACTCAGAAAAAGAAAGTAGTCAGGCTGAAACTGGCCTGGCAAGCACTAGCTTGAACTATTCTTTCATAGGCATTAGAGAGAAACCAGAAATTTACAAGACACAAAGTGGTTATATCAGTGCACAGTGATGCATGAGGATGAAGTTTGATAGTCAACCTCAGAAGAGCTTCAAGGAATTCCTGTTAATTTAAATTAGTAGTCTAATTTGGTCACCAATGTATTTCTAGTACCCCACCCAGTTCCTGATGTACACAGATTCCTTCTTTTCAGCAGGAGTTTAGTATTTTGAATTACTTAGATATAATAATTCAGTGCCTAAAAGATAAGAAGCAAGGCTCTCATGTGCTCTCTGTATATGGACAGAGCTATGAGTGTTAAGGAGGAAGGTTGTAGCACAATTAATAAAAACCCAGAGACAAGAGACTGAAGTTCAACCTGAAGGTCAGAAAAGCAAAACAGGTAGCCACTGGCTCTTACCTCCACCTTAGTTCAAAATGGTGATCCTGCCTCCAGGAATCTCAGAATGAGAC
>NW_004949143.1:2976075-2978304 GCF_000317375.1 Microtus ochrogaster
GGTAAAGCTAGCCGTGCGGGCAGCGGGGTGCTGGGGACGCAGCCCCGCCACTCATATTACTACAAGACTGTGTCTGTGAACTGTCTCCTCCTGTCTTATATTCCTCTCGAGCGCTGGGATTAAAGGCGTGCACCACTACCGCCTGGTTTCTATGCAAACTAGTATGGCTACTGAGATCAAGCGTATGTGTCACCCCTCCTTGTCTGTAGGACTGACCAGTGGGGCTCTTTTACTCTGAACTTCGGGAATGCTTTATTTATTAATATAAAAATGAAATATCACTACTCTGCCTTTTATCAGGTATTCTATCTCCTTCCCTAGTAGGTGTTATTCCTCAGAGGTTAGTCTCTCTTTTGCCCCACAGGTTAGAGTCAGACTTCAGGATGATGTCATCTACTATGGTTATTGTGATGTATTCTAGGTTCAGTGACTTTGTCACACAGAGTGCATACTTCTTAACTCCTATTTTATTTTATTTTTTAAAGATTTATTTATTTATCATGTATACAACATTTCTTCCATGTATGCTTGCATGCCAGAAGAGGGCACCAGATCTCATTATAGATGTCTGTGAGCCACCATGTGGTAGATGGGACTTGAACTCAGGACCTCTGGAAGAGCAGTCAGTGCTCTTAAACTCTGAGCCATCTCTCCAGCCCTTAACTCCCATTTTATTGACTGGCCCTAGAAATTAACACATGACCAGGGCAGAAACAGCAGTTTTACTCAAGTTTTTTTTTGTCATGGTAGCAAATGAATCAATGGATTTCATTTTCTAATATCTTTTGTATATAACTACCAAACACAGAATCTGATGATCTTATTGGGAATGGCATTGCATTTGGACATTTTAGTCATTTTGCATCTCATAAAGGAAAGATTTGTCAATGACTATCTTAAGGCTTTGTAAACCTTCATTGAAACCACAGAGCTAAAAGAGAGTATTGCTGATTTAGTGTGTGTCAGTATTCAGATGTGTGTCCGTTCAGCAAGATGGAAACCTAGTCCTCTTTAGAAGTCCAAGGGATTACATAGCAATATTTTATATGACCTACTACTCTCCTTTGAATGCTTTGTTTTTTACCCTGTTTTAGTAAGTTGCATATTTTTCTTTTCTTCTTTTTTTTAAGCTAAACCCACTTTTAAGCAGTTAATGTGATAGCTAAATACAACTGTCTTTGTATTAACACCACAGGGAGAAAGTCATTTGACTGGAAATCACTGATTTTTGAGATAACCTTGCTATAGTCATGTTTTGGCTTTTGTTTATCGTGTTTAAAACAAAGAAAGGGCTAAACTATTTGGTTTTGGAAAGTCTTTATAGGTATAATATTGAGAGCTGGTTATTCCTGATATTTCAATACAGGCCCCTTGCTAGAAGATAGAAAAAAAAATCTGCTTGGACTGGAAGATTTTTAAACTGGATAAATCTCTATAGTTCATTTTCCTTTTCTTTAGGTGTCTAATAAAACAAAGTTATATGACATGTCTCCCTGGAACCTATCACACACACACACACACACACACACACACACACACACACACAGAGAGAGAGAGAGAGAGAGAGAGAGAGAGAGAGAGAGAGAGAGAGAGAGAGAGAGAGAGAGAGAGAGAGAGAGAGAGAGAGAGACAGAGAGATAGAGAGAGACAGAGAGAGACAGAGAGAAAGAGAGAGAGGGAGAGAGGGAGAGAGACAGAGAGACAGAGAGAGACAGAGAAGAGAGGAGAGAAATTTGGTGGTACACTTTATAAGTATTGTTGTTTTTTTTAGTTGTAGTGCTGAGGATTGAATTACCAGATCTTTGTACATACTAGACAAAACCTCTATCACTGAGCTACTGTTTTAAGTTTACTGTTAATGGATGAAGTTTATTGATTTTTTTTTCCAGCATGAGAAGTGGAGAGAATGTTCTAGAGATATACTTATATTTCTGGTTTAGGCAATTGGGTAACATGATATGGCCAATATGTGGGGAAGATGACAAAGAATGTAGACTGACTGAAAAAAATGACATATTTTGTTCATTTTTTTGAGGATTCATTCTGTGGATTCAAGTATGATATTTAGACAGATTGCCTTTGAGGTGTCCATGGGACATACTGATGGAGCTATTCCAAAGTCCATCAAAAAATAATATCTTTGTAAAGGGCAGTTATGTTTATTTGCATGACCTTACTTTATTCTTAGGCAAATTTTAGATAATTACCTAAGATAAATTTATTTCTTTT
>NW_004949143.1:2987244-2988338 GCF_000317375.1 Microtus ochrogaster
TTGGATTTGCTGTTTTCTTTGATCAGTGTGTTTATTTTCTCTATGGTATCTTCAGTGTCTGAGATTCTTTCTTCTATCTCTTGTATTCTGTTGGTAATACTTATCTCTGTAGTTCCTGTTTGTTTACCCAGATTTTACATCTCCAGCCTTTCCTCGGTTTGTGTTTTCTTCATAACTTCCATTTTATTCTTCAAGTCTTGAACTGTTTCCCTTACCTGTTTTATTGCTTTGTCTTGTTCCTCTTGGTTTTTTTTTTGGGTATCTTTAAGAGATTTATTAATTTCCTCTACCTTTTTGTTTGTCACCTCCTGTTTAAGGTCCTCTATTATTTTCATATAGCTCAGTTTAAAGTCGATTTCTTCTATTTCTTCTGGAGTAGGGTGATCAGTTCTTCTTTTTTTGGGATCCCTGGATTCTGGTGATGTCATGTTGCCTTTCAGGTTGTTGGAGGAATTCTTGCATTGGCGCCTGCCCATCTCTTCCTTCAAATGGAGCCAGGAGAGGCCTGGTGTCTTGGTCCAGTCTTTGCTGTGACTGACTCTGTGGGTGGATCTCCTCAGTGTAGAAGCAGGAACTGTTTCTGTCCAGCTGGAACTCCTCAGCACTGAAACAGGGTTGCCTGGTAACCCAATGACCAGAGGGCAAAAGGGCGAATGTGGGGGGCAGGGCAGGGTCGAATAGAACACAGGAGACCCTGTAGCACAAGCTGAAGGTGCCCATGCTCCCTTGGGGGGGACCTTGAGGCCTGCCCGATAGGTAGGCACTCACCGCTCTGGGTGGGTAGCCTTAGTGTAGGAGTTTAAAACTGTTCCTGAGCAAAGGACCTTGCAGACAACAGGGCAGGCTTGGTGGGGGTGGCTGGGTCATGTGTCAGAAAGCCAGCCCTGCAGCAGGAGCTAGGGGAAGGGGGGTTGTGCTCTCTTCTGGGACAGGCCGCCCCTGGATAGCACACACCCGTTCAGATGGAACTCCTCAGCACCGAAACAGGGAAACCTGGTAGCCCAATGACCCACAGAAAAAAGGGCGAATATGGGGGCAGAGCAGGGTCGAGTAGAACACAGGAGACCCTGCAGCACAAGCTGAAGGTGCCCATG
>NW_004949143.1:2988688-2991354 GCF_000317375.1 Microtus ochrogaster
GGGACAGGCCGCCCCTGGATAGCACACACTCACCCGTCCAGATGGATCTCCAGCACTGAAACAGGGACGTAGCCCAATGAGCCACAGACAAAAGGGATAAATTTATTTCTTAGGTAACTTTTATTATTTCTGTCTGGGAGATAAGAAATCCATTGATACTAAGTCAAGTGAAATGAAGCGATGGATGGGACAATATCATATAAACAACAAAGTGTAATGTACTTGAGAAGGCTGATTAGCTCCTATGGGACACCTATAGGTTACTGTGGTTAGATTAGATCCTCGATACTGGCATTTGTTCCTCTGTTCTCTAGAAGTTGCATTATGTATCTGTAAATCACTCAATACAACAAAATTAACGAGCCAATGGTTAATGGGCATCTACATGTGAAAAATAACCTGGATTCTGAATCAATATCCTTTTTATGAGCTTCTATACTGTTAGGATACCCATTTGGAACAGAATTGTTGTAACTTTCATTCAGTTTTACACTTTTACTTGTAATGTATAGAATTTGGGTATGGTAATTTGTTTTGATATTTTTGTTTGAAAAACTTTCATAATAAACTTTATAAAGTTTAGAAACTAATAAGATAATTTTTGTCCTGGAAAAATTTTCAGCCCAGAGAAGAAGGCATATCCCACTATATATATATATGGGCTCTGAGTTTGACTTATCACTATAAAACAAAATACTCCCACACTTAGCAGATTAAAGCATCCATTTTATTTTGTTCATCACTTTGAAGTTTACTAATCTGGGGAGCTTGGCTGTATATTTTTTCTCTAATTCTCATGGTATCAACTTGGGGGTGGTTAGGGTGGAATAGGGTTGGATATTCTACTTTCTACTCTGCTCTTTCTTCACATGTCTAGTGCTTCAGTATTCCTCGACTTCTTTCCTTTCATGGCTATATATCCTCCAGGATGTCTATCTCTGGGAATTTAGATTTTTATATACAAACTGGTGGTGCACATTGAGGTCTCTATGAAATCCAGGCAGAAAGTAACTTAGATTTGGAAGTCCAAGTATTTCACTTTTTCAATATTCTATTATTTCAAGTTAGCCTATACTCAGTGAAGGTGGCAAGAAGATTTTTACCTCTTGGTTGGAAAGTAGCTGTTAACAAAGAATTCATATATGTGCATTATTCTTCTAACTATGGTAAGGAGTTTGGTTTCCACTCCAAATGCTTTTCTATCCATTTATAATGCTTTAATAAGAATGTCCACATGATGATGAGATAAGAACTTTTAAAGATAAAATATTTTAATTGATTATTTGACAATTTAATACATGTATGAAATATATTTTCGTCATATTCACACTTCTCCAAGCAGCTCTTAGATCTAATCCCCACTCCCTAGCCCCATCTTCCTTTCAACTTTGTGTCCTTTAAAAAATAATCCATAAACCCAATTTTCATGGGAGTAGGGCCATCCACCAGAGTGTGGTAGACCCACAATGAACCACACATTTAAAGAAAATGTTTTTCCCTTCCTTAGAGGCCATCAGTTGTCAATAGCTCTTCAGAGAAGGGTTGGGACTCATGAACCCTTCCCTATTATATGCTGGAATGTTAACTGACTTGAATCTTCTGCATTAGACTTGACTTTTTAATAGATTCTATATGTCTGCAGAATAGAGTATAATATGGTAAGGAGGTTGATGTGATTGGATGAGAGACCTGCTATAGAAAGTTTCAAGAGTCCCATCTAGACTTGATGACAAGATGATGGCACTGGTAATAGAGAAAATTGGAAAAAGGACTTTCAAAATTTCAGGAGTTAAATCAATAGTTTTGTTTTAATGATTGAAATGAAGAAACACTGTTTTTATCTTTTGCATTCCTTTTACCTTTCCTTGTACTCCTCTCTTTTATTCATGCACATATTGAAAAACATTAATTGAACATTAATCACATTAATATTATCTTTTATGAACTGTGCTGGGTACAAAGAGGCATACCAAAAGTTATTTTCTCTCAGACAGCTGAGTCCAACTATGAGACAATAGCAATATTTTTCATGTATGAATACTGAGCCTATACTGAGATATTCTCTTTATGTATTTAAGAGCCCTTTGTCCTTTGTACATATATACATTCAGTAAGTAGTTTCAATGATTGTTTCATATAATACAGCCATATGTAACTCAGATAGAGGCATTGGGAGATTGGTGTGTGTGAAGGAGTCTAGCTTGCTGCTCAACACCTGCAAGTCCATATGGCTTTGTTCCCCTGTACTTACTATTGCTCACAGAAAATCTCAAATTCATAATCCAAAAGCACCTATGAAGAATGTGAGTGATATTGCTTTCATGGAATGATCTATATGTCAAAGTCCTTTTTGATCTTGACTACATCATTACAGATATTTTGAGCCTTTTTTATTTATTTTTTTAATTTAATATAAAGGTATGATATGTATAGTATATAAACAGTACATAACATGTACAATATGAATATACTTTGTAACATTAAGCACACATACAAAGAAATACATAAGTACATAGCATACATTTTAAAATGCATTTTCCTTTATTTTTAAAATTTATTTTATTTTATTTATTTTTTATGTTTTTTTAATTAATTAACTAATTAATTAATTAAAAATTTCCACCTCCTCCCATTTAATTTAATATAAAGGTATGATATGTATAGTA
>NW_004949143.1:2992320-2994548 GCF_000317375.1 Microtus ochrogaster
TGAAATAATCACTCAAAAGCTATATTGTTTGCAGTACTGTTTGGCCAATAGCTTAAGGGTATTTCTAGCTAGCAATTATATCCTAAACTAACCCGTCTCCATTAATCTGTGTATCATCATGATATTGTGGCCTACTGGCAAAGTTCCAGTAGGCTCTGGCAGGATCATCTGTCTCCTGTGGTGGCTATGTGGCATCTCACTAACTCTGTGTAATCTCTCTTTATATATCTCTTTCAGCCTAACTATATTCTGTTGAGCCACTGGCCAAAAGCAGCTTCTTAATTAGCCAATGGCAGTAAAACATATTCATAGCATACATCATCTCCCCTTTTCTGTCTAAATAAAAAAGATTATAACTTTAACATAGTAAAAATTACATAAAACAAAACAGCTATCAAAAAAGAAAAAAACAGCTATCAAGTAAGAATTATAGTTACAATATTTATATCTACTTTATCTTTTATCATAACTAAGGAAAACTATAACTAAAATTATCTATCCTTCAACTCTACCAGAGACTCCAGAAAAATATAATATTACCTAAGTAAACAGGAAGTACATTGTAAACAACTTCCAAAACTCTAGAATTGACAGAGACATCTTGCTGCCTGGGCAGTCACCCAAAGTTCTTCTGTATCATTGGGGCATCCATCCTCAGCCTGTGGGTCTATAATATCCAGCAGACTTTTCTGTGAAACAGGAAATTTCAAAGACAGTTCTGCCTAAATTGACAGTTTGTGAGTCATTTTCTTCTGTATCCTGCAGAATGTATGGCAGACTCTTTCATGTAGCAGGAACCCCAAAAGACATTTCACCTTTAGGCAAATTCAACAGTCTTTTTTTTGTGGGTCCTGCATGTCCAGTTCATACAACATACCATCAAGCAGTCCAGGCAAGAGCAGTTTCTTACCCAAATGGTTAGTGAAGTCCATAAGGAGCCTCTTCAATGCCCATCTTCCACTTGAAGTAATTGTTGCTGCCAGGAGCAGATGTGTCTCATGGTCATGACAAGTCCTAAGTTCTTAAAACATTTTAAATGCCATATTCTGTAGGTCATTGGAAGGTTTGAAGATTATCTAACTGAAATATATCTATATATTTAGAAATCCTAACTAACATGACAACACGTTTGACGTATAGATGACTTTTAACTTGCATTTATTAATTATATATTACATTTTTATTGAGCTGCACAAACTCAATACCTTAATCAAGAGCAGAAATATACATATAGCAAAATTGATCTTATATTTGTATCAATAGACCAAGATACATAACAGTGCAAAGTATTCATCTTTATATCATATCCTCCTTTAAATGTAAACAAACATTTATAAGCAATTTTGGGAATTTGGGCATAGTTCTTATCAAACTGCTTCCTGCTTTTTGCTGGCTGAAGTATTTGGGGGTTTATGGAAACCTTTTAGGGTTGTCTTAGTCCATCAAATCTTAGTCTGGATGGAATCTACAGGTTCTCATCCTCTGTGGAAATAAAAAGTAGAACACCCTTTCCAAAGCATCATATCCTTAGACACAAATTTTGAAGTCAAGACACATTTAAAAATATTTATGTTGGTTTAGCTTAGCAGCCTGTACAATGAAATGTCTCTCTGTACTTAACTCATTGACAGTCCAAAAAATTCAAAGAAAACACAATAATATACATAATACAGAATCTCTGAGTATTTTCTATATTTACATGGCTTATTTTTCTTACTCTATTACTTTTTCTTTATTTTATTATCTTTCTTCACTTAATATATGACTGACTGTACTTTGTTTCTTTAAAGACTTTACTTTTATTTTTTTATAACTGTCTATACTCTTTTCCATCTCATTCTCAAGCCTATGTACATTTATCCAACACCGTGACTCACTTAGAGGTCTTTTTCATCTGAATCTTTTTTTATTGTGTGTCTGTAATTATTTTCTGACCAAGAGCACCTTTTTTTAATGTTAAGCAGACATGGCTAGGACCAACTTCAAGATGCTGCCTGTTGCCTCTGCCTAGTCCAACATGGTGAAGGTGTGTTCAATTGCCTCTGAAAGCCATGCATGTTGCCCCGTTTTCAGGCACATAGTGGGTCTGTGTTGCCATTAAGCAAGTTGTAGCATTCTGCTCACAAATCCCATTTAAATGCTCTATAGCCAACCCTCCTGAAAGAGTCAGAGTGTTTTGTGCTCGTGAACTAGAAAGATGCCTTTTTGAAACCACATAGGTTTTTTTT
>NW_004949143.1:2998388-3006044 GCF_000317375.1 Microtus ochrogaster
CGGGTGCCGGAACGTAGCCCACCGCTCCTTCTTTCAACAAGGATATATCACCATGCCTGGAATTTTGCAAAGTATGGGTACCTGAGATTAAACTGTGGTCCTTTTACTTGCTTAGCAAGAGGTTTTACTGAGTGAGATTTCTTCTTGACCTCCATTTCAGTTTTTTTTATTCCAAAGAATAGTCTACAGTATTTCACATCTTGAGCAAAGAATAAGGAAGATTCATTCTCATAGATAGTGGATTTAAGACCATTTTCCATGGCCTCTTCCATGAGAATGTCCCCCCCTCCCCTTTTAGGGGGCATGGGCCCTAGCTGACCCATTTATTTGGAGTCCTATTTAATTAACCTTTCCCATTGCCTCTATTTGGCACTACCCTCCCCACTTGTTTCTAATATCCTCAAAGTTAAATATTTAGAAATTAATCCCTAGTGATGTGGTTTAGTGATTAACTATCAGCTCAAGGTGGATTCAACCTAGCGACCTCAGTGGGAAAGAAATTTTTAATGTTTTGTTTTTCCTTTCTTTCACTGTTTCAAAGAGTTGGTATTATACTTTTCACACATCACAAATTTGCATCTTCAAAAGCTGGAAAACATCAACACTTTAGAAAAATATAGTGCAAAATATGTCACCATCTACTTGCCTGGAGTAGTCATCAAAGAGAAAACTATCATCTCCTGGACTAGGTCAGCATTAGGTGTCAACGTTCAGACCCCACTTAGTGGCATCTTCAATCTTCCTAACTCCATATATCATAAAAGCCTGGCAGCACATACCCTGAACTAGGCAGTTGGTAAAGCTAGAGGCTTGTTTCAACAAAAAGCCAACAGTGTTTCACTGTTTCATTGGCTAGCTTAGCTTCCCACTGTGGTCTAACACCTTCCACGAGGCCTTTCTCTCTAGCACAGGCACGTTGGGTTAGGAGTCAGCATTCCACAAGTATTTCCTGAGGGCCTCTCTCCTAGACCCCTCTCAACATGTGCATTCATGGCCACGTCGTTTATCCTGCCTGCCACCTTGGGCTGATGAAAATGTTACTTTGACTTATGGCTTGAGCACTTCCTCAGAACGTCGGGGACCCCAAGTGAGTTTTATCCCTAAGTTTTCTTCATGGAAAGGTTTTCATTGTTTATAGTCTGTGAATTTTGGATGGCAGCCAATGCTGTAGCCAGGAGAAATGCTTTCTCAGTGGGATTTCTCCTGCAAACACCACCATGATAAATACACAATGTTTTATCAGTCTATTCACCTTTATAGAAATGCTTTCTTTGAGAGGATGATGGTGTAGTTTTCAAATTCATGGTTATCTTATGTTCTTAATAGTCTATCATATTTTCATTTAATTATTATCAGATTAGTGCAATCTCTTTTTGGATCTGAAGGTAGGACGAGGTGAAAAATTTAGTTATTTTTGTGTTGTGCAGAGCTAGTTTCCCACCAGAACTACTTTTATTTTTGAATGATGAGATAATTTCAGCAGGAATTACTAGTGCAAACCCCATAAAGCTGTCTATGGGATGAGGAATTGGTAGCTGACAAAAAGTTAATTATTTGACTTTGATAATATCTCCTCTTTAACAGAGGGAAGTAGTAAAAACTCTAGTGTCAGCTTTTAGACAGAAGTGATGTGGTTAACACTATGTAGTCATTGTGTTGTTGCAAGTGGAGGGAGAGGAAAGGTGCCAAGCAAAGCCACTAAGTGCTACCGAGGGCTGTTGGATGGTGGTAATATTTATCAGAAACCATTTCTTGGTCAGGTTACCACATTATAAAGAAGTGCATTTTTAAAACTATTGTTGTTTTGAGACAATCTGTCATTACATAGCCTTGGCTTGCTTGATACTTGTTTTGTTTCTCAGGATATCCTTAAAATCATGACAGTATTCCTGTCTCAGCCTCCCAAGTGATAGGTTATGCAATACAATACCAAAATAAGTTTGAACTGATTTTGAACAATGAGTTATTTGGGGAATCCAAGGGAGCCCATGTTTAGGTTCACAATGCCATGTACCCATATGCACATTGTATCTACTTTTATATATAGTTTCAGAGAGCTCACTGATTTATAAAGGCCTTCTCCCTCAAAGAAAATAGAGCTATTATCTTTTACTATGTTGTAGTAATATGAGCGGCGGGGCTGCGTCCCCAGCACCCCGGGCCGCCTCCGGCTAGCTTTATATCCGAAATAATTACACGGAAACTGTATTCTTTTAATCACTGCTTGACCCATTAGTTCCAGCCTCTTATTGGCTAGCTCTTACATATTGATCTAACCCATTTCTATTAATCTGTGTAGCCCACAAGCTGGCTTACCAGGAATGATCTTAACCTGCATCTGCCTGGAATGGGAGAACCATGGCGACTCACTGACTCAGCTTCTTTCTCCCAGCCTTCTGTTCTGTTTACTCCACCCACCTAAGGGTTGGCCTATCAAGGGGCCTAGGCAGTTTCTTTATTCCTTAACCAATGAAATCAACAGATTGATATATGACACTCCCCCATCACTATGCTAAGAAATCCATTTATAGGGTCTCATTCTTAGTGTTTAGTTGTCTGAAGATGCCAGAAATAGGTATATATTCAAGTTATTGGAAACACTAGACAATGATGCATAAGACTAAATCGTTAAAGATTTTTTTTGAGGGCTTTTCTCTTTCTAGTGACAGAAAGTATATATACTAATTTTCACTATCCCAAGTCCAGGGAAGTAGTATCATTTCCAAATGTCACTCAGAGAGGTAGGTGACCATATCTTATTTCACTACTGAGGGAGTTTAGTGCCTGTCCTTGTCCCTCAGCAAAGATCTTGTTCTTGATAACTCCAGACCCAATGATTCTTTCCTCTAGACATCACTGATCATACATAGCAACTTGGACTTTGAACTCTTTTCTGTACTGATTAGTCTCACCCTATTAACATGTTTTCTTTCCTTTTTAGCTAGACTGTCTGGCCAGTAAGTTTTCGGGGTTCTCCTCTCTTTTCCCTGCACTGGGTTTACAGACACATGTTGCCGTACCCAGGTTTTTACATGGGTATGAGGGATCTGAACTCAGGTCCTCATGTCTGTATAATTCCTTTTCCAACTGAGCCTTCTCTCCATCCCTATTTGATTCACCCTGTAGCAGTCATGCTTGTTTTGTGTTTCTTCTTACCCTGTACTAGAACTGTATGTGGATAAAAGTGGAAAAAGTTGTCAAGGCTATTAATCAGGGATAGCTCCCTGTCAGTCTTATAGTCATTTCCCCCAACTGAAAAACACAAATGTATTTTTAAAAAGTGTGTGTTTGCATTTAAAACCATGTTTCTAGTCACTTACCAGAAACCCATGTGTACAGTGTGCCCCAGTGGGTCCACATTTGAAGATTTAAGGTAGTTTACACAATGGAACAGATAACTGCCTACTTTGTATGGTTCACAATCCTCTTAAAATATTGGGACATGAGGGTTATCTGATGTCTCCAACTGTTGCTGTTCATTCGTGTATCCAAAGATGGCAAAAAGTACAACTTGCTACCATGATATGAAAACAAAAGGGGCCTTTCCTGGGCTCTGATGGGACAAAGTTACTTTGGAATATAAGGGCACCTGGTAAAATCTATACCGCAGTGATGTCTGGGAAGGGAGCTGCACTTAATGCTTTCATTGATCAGTAGGTGAGTGGGACATCTGGAAAGATGATAAGGATCTTAGCCCGGTTATTACTTTCCTGTCAAAGTTTGACAGTTGAGCTGAGGTCAGATATTTCCAACAATAAGAACCAATGTTGCAAACTAATGAGTGATCTTGGAGAGAAAGGAGTGTCCATGGCACAGAGCACAGATCCTGGGGCACTGTTCCTTAGACTGGCCTTACACCTCATAAATCTGTCAGTCATTTTGAATGAAATTTCTCTTTGTATTGGGCAAACCATTTGCAGCATTTGGTATAAGCTATTTGGCAAGCGTTAAGACAATGAAGTCTGGAATTCACATTGAAATTAGGCACAGTGATGAAGTTTTATCTTAACTGATCATTTCTTTGCTACCTCTAATGTTGCATACCTATTAAAAATCCAGTATCACATATCCTTCAGTTTAGAGAATTGAATTTGAATCTTCTCATTTGAGTTGCCATCTGGTGTGCTACTAACAGTCTCAGAGAATAAGAGGCCATCTGTTAATACTTTTTCCAGGAAGCCTTTTATAGTGCCGTGAAGTGGCAACTCTCAAAAATACATTGTAGTGACTTACATGATCTTGGACATACATACAATTAGAGGCTAGTATTTTATTTTTATATAAATAACTTTTTTTATTCAGGGAAAAGAGGAATCAGGAAATACTTGCGTGCACAAAATCTCCTCTTCAACATGTGAAGTACAGTTACGGGCCTCATGGCATTTAAAAAATAAGGCTATAAATACACACTGAAAAGTAATGATGATATTTACAGTCATGGGATATTCACTGCCTTTCAACTTCAATGCCAAATGCCTTATATGCATTGTATTATTTCTCCCTGACACTTATCCTCAGAGGTAGTTGCTGATAACATACAAGTTATGAATGAAAAAAACTAGGCTTCAGACAGGTTAATAACTTTCTCATGACATATCAAGTAGTAGCCATCACTTGAACAGTTTGGTTTTTAAAATTTTGTTTCTGATCTTCAAGTTCATGCTACTTTCACTTTTATGAAACAGAAAAGTCCGCCCTTTTGAAGTCAGTCAGAAACAAGCAATGAGACCTTCTATTGCCAAATGTAACAGTTTAGAAAAATGTGATCAGGACAGCTGATGGTTTTGATCCCACTCATTCTATTACCTGCTCCATTTCTCACCTCCCTTGAGAAACCCTCCTCCCCTATTATGATCCCCTTTCTACTTTTATGACCTACATCCACATATAAAAATAAACACAAAGAGTGTGGGTCCTTGTGGGCTAGGTTTTGTTGTAGTTAGAAATAACCCCTAAGTCCCAGGGTTTAGCAGAAAAACCTACTTATCATGCTTGCTGCCTGTCTGAGTCAGGTCACTGGAATTCTGTTCCATGTGATCCCTCATAATGTTGGGCCCTTTGTCCTTCTTCATACTATCATGACCATAGTGACAGTGTCCCCTTCTCACTTCCTTACATGTCTCATCAGCCAAAGCCAGGAATTGGCTACATTAAGAAGGAAGGTTAAAGTATAGTGAGTGAATCATGAAGATGCCATGATAAAACTGACTACAGTATTGTTTGTGAAGAAATTAACTTTAACCTTCCTTCTTAGTTTGGCCAAGTCCTCACTTTTTTTCATGTTGTTCCCCTCCTGCTCTTTCCTCATTGGTGGCCCTCTCCTTCTGGTTCTTTGTCTTCTCCCAGTTAGTCCATGTGTTCCATTATCTCTTTGTTTCCAACCTCTATTAAAACTCTTCCTCCCCCCATGATCCCTTTTCTAGTTTCCTCTCTCTCTCTCTCTCTCTCTCTCTCTCTCTCTCTCTCTCTCTCTCTCTCTCTCACACACACACACACACATGTATATATGTACATACATACATATACACTCAATAAATAGATGAAAAATTAATGTTATCTTATTTGTCAATTTTTGAGATTATCCTATGCTATTGGAGTCTACTCATAAAGCCATTGACTATGTTTAAGTCTCAAAGTATGTTTCCTGTTTTCTTTCTTCTCACAATATTAAAGTTTCAGTACTGTTTCCTCGTGCTATAGTGGCTAGGATTAGGCACTTCAGTGTTTCAGGATTTACATTGGGATTGTTGAAGCATTTTGAATTGACTTTTGTGTGGGGTTCTAGTTCCATTATTCAACATGTGGAAATACAAGTTTCTCAGTACTATTTGTTAAAGAGGCTATCTTTACATCATTGTAGGTTTTTTAAAAAATATTTATTTATTTATTATGTATGCAATATTCTGTCTGTGTGTATGCCTGAAGGCCAGAAGAGGGCACCAGACCCCATTACAGATGGTTGTGAGCCACCATGTGTTTGCTGGGAATTGAACTCAGGACCTTTGGAAGAGCAGGCAATGCTCTTAACCTCTGAGCCATCTCTCCAGCTCCATTCATTGTAGGTTTTTGAGACTCCTGTCTAACCAAGGTGGCTGTAGGTGTGTGGGATTATGCCTAGGTTCTTTATTCTACTTTGCTGGTTTCAGTCTTTGTTTGTACCAGTACCATGCTGTTTTCACTACTATTGGTGTAGGAGGTCCTTCTGTATTTGTGTTGCTTTCATTGGTTATTAAAGAAACTGCCTTGACCTAGTTGATAGGGTGGAACTTAGGTAGGTGGGAAAGACAGAAAAAAATGCTGGGAAGAAGAGCAGAGTCAGGAAGATGCCATATTTCTCCTCCTGGAGATGGACGCTGGTTTGACTCATGCCGGTAGGCTGCAGTCAAGTGGAGATACACATTAATAGAAATGAGTTAGATTAGGATGTGAGAGTTGGCCAAGAAGAGGCTAGATATAATGGGCCAGGCAGTAATTTAATTAATACAATTTCTGTGTGGTTATTTCGGTGTGTAAGCTAGCTGGGTGGGATGGAACAAAGGGGCCCCACACTCTTACAACAACTATGGTTCTATAATAAAGTTTGAGGTCAAGTGCTGTGATACGTGAAGAATCATCTGTGATTAACAAGATACCAGAACTACTAAAGTGAACCCTTTGGTTTGCTGGGATACTCCATGCTGGCCTTTGATGAACAGTACTGTGTGAAGAGTAAGCCAAATAAACCCTGTCTTCCCCAAGTTGCTTTGGTAATGGTGTTTTGTCACAGTAATAGTAACTCTAACTAAGACAGTATACTGGGGTTTGCTGTGACATATCTGACCATGTTGTTTTGGGGAAGATTGTGGAAGGACTTTGGAATTTGGGGGTAGAAAAGCCATTGAGTGTTGAGAGTTCAGTGGGCTGTTCTGTAGGAGCTTGAAAGATAAGAACATTGAGAACAGTGCCGATGATGGAGGCCTGGCCTGTGAAGTTTCAGAGGCAAACAAAGACTCTACTGGACTTTTTGTGTGAAGAACCTGTGAGGTCTGGTCAGCTGGGGCTGAAGAATCAGCTGTAATTAACAAGAGACTAGAACCACTAAAGTAAAATCCTTCTTTTACTGGGACAATTGATGCTGGTGACCTGGAACTGAGAATTTAGCAGTGATTAAGTAACCAACATTACTAGGGTGAAATCTTTTTTTTTTTAAACTTAAAAAATCAGGTTTAATTGTTATAAAAAGCAATATGCTTATAAAGAAATACACATCTGTAAGAGAAAGACAATTGATTCAGTAGAATGGACGCTGTCTGAAGGGATTTGCAACACCAAAGTTGGCAGCCAATGTAAAAAGATGCCTTATTCCTCTGAAGATGGGGAAAATACAGTTCAAAACAGCCATTTGATACCATTGCACAGCTGTTTGGTTGGCCGTATTCTGGTCTTACAATAGTCACTGGTAGAAAAATCAGGGAGACTGCAAAGATCCATGAAGCTGGTGACCTTACAGACTAAGGAACCTGGCTCTAGAGTCAGCCCCAGAACTGAGATACTTCCTCTCCTCTTCATCTGAAACACCTTCCCTTTTCCTGTGTTGCAGAACAGTTTCAAAGAAGATAAGAGGAAGTCAGAAATGTGAGTATCATTGTGCCCTGAACATAGTTTGGACAAGGGTTC
>NW_004949143.1:3008004-3008516 GCF_000317375.1 Microtus ochrogaster
TTTTTTTTAATAGGGTGAAATCTTCTGGGAAGTGTTTCCTGAGATCTCAGAGAGACTGTGTTCCAGAAGTGGCCAAGGTTGTATATTAGCTAATATACGTTAGTTCCCTAGATCCAGTGAGCCCATTCTTTGTTGGATATGTGGCTTTTCACTGGATCAACAGTCATTATTTTAGTTTTCAGAGTTCACAGATGGATAAGATTGATGGTTACTTTTCTCCTCTGGTAATTTACATGACACCTTCTAGCACTTTGAAAGCTATCCACTATGAATGAAGCTTCCTGGTTGGTACTAGAATTATTTCTTCATGTCCTATGACTCAACTAATGTACTGCCTTCAGTAATGAGGTTATCATCAAATTTTTTAGAGGGCAACTATTTTTACCTTATAGCATTTAGTATTATTTCTTTGTATTTTTAGCATTTGAACTATAATATTCCATGGAGAGGCTCCTCTCTGGTCATAAGTGTTTGAAGTTATAAATGCCTCATCTTTTATGGCTATTTTTTTT
>NW_004949143.1:3036091-3039832 GCF_000317375.1 Microtus ochrogaster
CATCTCTTCCTTCAAATGGATCCAGGAGAGGCCTGGTGTCTTGGTCCAGTCTTTGCTGTGACTGACTCTCTGGGTGAATCTCTTCAGCCTCTTTTTTCCTGTGGAAATAAAAACAAAACCTCATATTCAAAGTGACACTTTTTTTACTTCTTTTTTAAAGGTAAGGTAGCCCTAAAGTATCTCGGTGATGCCCTCTTTGTTCAGGATAATTTTATCTATTCTTGATCTTTGTGTTTCTATATGAATTTTATGTTTTTTTTATATTTCTATGAAGAATTTTGTGGGGATTTTGATTGAGGTTACATGGAATCTATTAATGTCATTTAGTAGAATTTTTCACAATATTAATTATTCACAATATTAATTCTACCAATCCATGAACCTAGGGTACCTTTCCATATTCTATGGTCATCTTCAAACTTTTTCTTTAGAAATTTAAATTTTCATTGTAGAAGTCTTTCACCTTCTTGGTAGGGTATTACTATATATTTTGTGTTTTAAAGTTTCTATTATGAATGGGAATGTTTATATGAGCTCTTTCTTAGCATGTTTATTATTGATATATAGTAAGCCTACTGATTTTTATAAGTTGACTTTGTGTCCTGTCACTTTGTTCAAAGTAGTGATTATTTCTAGATGTTTTCTGGTGGAATTTGTAGCATCTCTCATGTGTAATATCATTTACAAATAGGAATATTTTGAGTTTTTTCCTATTTCCTTCTTTTGGTTTTTCAAGACAGGGTTTCTCTGTATATCTCTTGTTGTTTTAGAACTTACTCTGTAGACCAGGTTGGCCTCGAACTCACAGAGATCCACCTGCCTCTGCCTCCCTGAGTGCTGGGATTAAAGGCATGTACCACCACTGCCTGGCTTATTTTCTTTTAATTTCCTTATCTCATTATTCTACCTAGTGCTTCAAGCACTATATTGAAAAGGAATTGGATAAGTTGACAGCCCTGTCTCATTCCTGATTTTAATGTAATTGCTTTGAATTTTTAGGATGATGTTGGCGTGGGTTTGTCATATATAGCTTTTATTATGTTGGGGTGTTTGTGTTTATTATGTTGGATTTTCTCAAAGATCTTTTCTATATCTATTTGAGATGATCATGTGGATTTTGTCTTTAAGTCTATTTATATAATTTATTATATCTGTTGAGTTACATATATTGAACCACCCCCAAATCACTCTAATAAAGCTAACTTGATCATGGTATATAACTATATTTGTTTTGTAAATACTTTATTGAGGATTTTTTAAATATATATACATATATATTTATTATGTATATAATATTCTGTCTGTGTGTATGCCTGTAGGCTAGAGAGGACAACAGACCCCATTACAAATGGTTGCAAGCCACCATGTGGTTGCTGGGAATTGAACTCAGGACCTTTGGAAGAGCAGGCAATGCTCTTAAGCTCTGAGCCATCTCTCCAGCCCCCTTTATTAAGGATTTTGCATCTGTGTTCATATTACTTGTAGTTTTTGTTATAGTTGTATCTTTATCTACTCTAATGCCGACTTTCTAGAAGGAGTTTCTTCTATTTCTATTTCTTGAATAATTCAAGTATTGGTTGTAATAACAAGTAGTTAGAAAAAGAGGCTATAAATTTGAAGGAGAGCAGAGAGAAGTTTAGGGGAGAAAGTAATTAAATTATAATATCTAAAATAAATGAAAATAAACAACTAATTTGGGTCAATAACCATGAAAAACAAACTCCTTGAAAGTCTGGTAGAATTCTGTCAATTCATCTGAGCCTCACGCTTGTTTGTTTGGTTGTTTTGTTTTGTTGATTTTTGGTCAAAAGGCTTATATTACTTTTCCTAACTCCTTTGTTATGGATCTGTTTATATTGTTAATCTCTTTTTGATTTTTTTGTGCTTTGGATGAATCTAGAAATTTGTCCATTTCTTTTAGGCTTTCTACCTTAGTGTAGTGCAGATTTTGAAAGTATTCTTTTAAAATAGTCTGTATTTATTTGGTATCTGTTGTAGGAGGATGCCTTCAACAGGCAATAATTTCAGAGATACTTTTTCTGTGCTGCTGAGTAGTAGAGTGCATATTCTACTACTGTGTGTGGGGGGTGAAATATTCTGTAGGTATCTGTTAAGTCCATTTGATGTATGATGTCAATTAATTCTGAATTTCTGTTTATCAATCCCAGATGAGCTGTCTATTAAGAGAGCTGGACATTGAAATCACCTACTATTAATGGATTACTGTTAATTTGTGTCTATAAATCCAATAGTATATGTTGTATGTGCCAGAGTTTGCCAAAGTAAAATAAACAGAACACCCAGTTAAACAGTATGAGTGCTGGAGGTTTGGTAAACTAGGCAGTAAATATTTTTTTCTGTGTATTATTTGTACTTGTTTTTTTTTACATTTATTTGTTTCTATGATTGCCTCTGAAAATAATACATATTGTCTTACTCCATTTGTGCTGTTATAACAGAATACCATATGCTGAAAGATTTGTAAAAAGTTGGCATTTATTTTCTAACAGTTATGGAGTGTGTAAAATCCATGATCAAGATGTCAGCATCTCACTGTCTGGAGATGTGACTCGATAGGTGGAAGTGCCTACTGTGGAATGGAAGAAAGATCTGAGTTTGGATGCCAAGCACCCACATAAAAGCTGAGTGTGACAGTGCATGCCTGTGCCTTCAGAAATGAGGAGCACAGAGACAAGAGGATTCTGGGACTTACTGGCCTGCCAGTCTAGATGAAACAGCAAATGCTAGGTTCAGTGAGAAACATACACATACATGCACGCATGCATGTACAACGTCAGCATGTTGCTGCATTCCTAATAGAGAGACAAACACTATGTCCTTAAATAGCAAAAGGGAAAAGAAACAAAAGAAAGCCAAACTTGTCTTTTTTTTTTAACCAGCATTAATGTATTCGCGATGGCAGAACTCTCATGGCTTAAGTACTTTCCACACTTCCTCATGTTTCAACAGTACTTGCACTGGAGATTAATTTTCCAACACATGGTTTCTTGCAGAGGGTGGAGGGATGCATTTAAACCATAGCAAATATATATTGCTGAGAATTTGGTAAATACGACAAAATTGTTAAAAAAGAAAATCACTAATAATCATCAGTGAGCTTTTATTAAAATAATATTTAACTTATTGTACATAATCTTTAATTCTTTTTCTGCTTTGCCCATTTCAGTCATCTAATCAGTGGACAATTATGTGCTACAGTGGCAACCACTAATAGTCTCTTCAAGGTACTTATTAAAATATGTAATTATATATTAGTGTATTTAATGTTTAATATATCTGCTACACAGGCATGTAAGTGGCATGAAGAGAGGTTTGAGTTCTTGTTCACAGTTGTATCCCTAGAACCTATTGCTTGACATAATGAATGCTTCACAACATTTTAATATTGGAATGAAATATGCACATACAGAGTTCCAAAACTACATAGTTTGACTCTTTTGTGAAAATACTACAATATTTCAGTTTAAGTGTTTTTTTAGTATTTTATTTTAGCAAGTTTCTGGTATACTAAAAACAGACTTTCTTTCCCAGATGTGGTAGCATATGCCTATAATTCTAACCCTTGGCTGGTAGAGACAAGAGAGTATTCAGAATTCAAGATTATAGCAAACTCAAGGCCAGCTGGGCTACATGAGATCCTGTTTCAACTTCCCTTTCCAGACATTGGAAATAAGCCAAGTGTGTGTGTGTGTGTGTGTGTGTGTGTGTGTGTGTGTGTGT
>NW_004949143.1:3040248-3043393 GCF_000317375.1 Microtus ochrogaster
TTGGTGAGCTCCCATAGATCAGCCCCACTGTCTCCGTGGGTGGGTGCACCCCTCTTGGTCCTGACTTCTTTGCTCATCTTCTCCCTCCTTCTGTTCCTCATGAATTTACTATACTACACTCTATTGTATTTTGCTTTATTTTATAAGTACTTCTGTTGTTGAGTCTGGCATAGTTTTTTAAAAATTTTAATTATTCTTAACATTCCACCAGATCTCTTCTCTTCTCCTCTTCCCCTCTCACTGAGCTCCTTCTTCCCAACAAGCCTCCCTCCTACTCTCATGGTTTTTTTTTGACCTCTTGCATTTAAATAGGATTGCATACAAGAACATGGGTTGGGACTTATTTTTATGAGAAAGGGCAAAGTAACAGTGGCTACAGTACCGAGGAATATGATGTCCCCTTCCCTAGCAAAAAAGAGACAAAGAGATCTTTGGACCCACTCTCTAATCCAACTTCAGGATCCTGAAGTGAACAAGTATGTAAGAGTAATGCACATATAGAGTTTCCAGTCAAGGTGTGGTCTTGGTCATTGTCTGGACTCTAATTTCTGTAACAAAGTGGACTTACAACATTGTCAGCACTGTTTCTAGGAAGCATGTACTTCCTGTGACAGGCACCAAGCTTTAGGCATTCTCTTTTCTCAGCATGAGATTCTGAGAAGGATTCCTATTTCTTGTTGTCTTTCTTTTCAATAGGCTGATGGGCAAGAGGAGAGCATGTCCTCCAATGATCATCAGTCACGCCAAGCCAGTTTACAAATTCCCTTGCATTTTCAGTGTGAAGGTAGACTGTGATAATAATTATAAATATCATAACAGTGATAATGAATTTTCCAAATTATAATGGATTTAGAAAAATAAACACGCATGTGCATGCACACACACACACACGCACGCACGAACACACACACTGTAGTAATTGGAGCGGCAGGGCTGTGTCCCCAGCACCCCGGCCACCTGGCTAGCTTATACCCCAAAATAACAACACACAAACTGTATTCATTTAAACACTGCTTGGCCCATTTCTATCTAGCCTCTTCTAGGCTAACTCTCGCACCTGGACTAGCCCATTTCTTATAATCTGTGTAGCCCACAAGGTGGCTTACCAGGGAGATTCTAGCCTACGTCCATCCTGGGTTGGAGCTTCATCGCGTGTGTCTGGCCGGGCGAGGGGAGCATTGCATCTCTGCGCTGTCAGTCTGAGCTCACTTCCTCTTCCTCCCAGCATTCTGTTCTGTTTATTCCACTCACCTATGTTTTAACCTATGAGGGCCAAGCAGTTTATTTATTACTTAACCATTGGCCTTCCTCCATCAACACACAAACAAATTAGCCAAACAAATGGGAAAATTAATTGAAAAGACAGCTCTTTTAAAAAAAATTATGAGCAAATACATGAAAAATGTTCAACATACT
Source organism: Microtus ochrogaster (assembly GCF_000317375.1). NCBI lineage: Eukaryota > Metazoa > Chordata > Mammalia > Rodentia > Cricetidae > Microtus > Microtus ochrogaster. The sequence goes on from NW_004949143.1 coordinate 3,041,665, forward strand.
TATCCATTAGAGAAATGCGCTGATAGGAGGAGGAATGTAAATCAGTGGAGTCATTATGGAAAATGTAAAGGAATACTTGAGAAAACTAAAAGTGGAACCTACTATATATTACTTCTATATCACTGGTCCCAATGGAAGTTAACTTACAGTACAGCAGAAATATTTATGTTTGTGGTGGCACTATTCTCAATTGCCAATTTTCAAATGAGCCTGCTACCCATAAATGAAAGAATGGATAAAGAAATTTTGGCGGCATATATGTACAAGGTTATTTTATTCACCTTTAAAGAAAATGAAACTGTATTATTTTCAGGAAAGTGAATGGAAGTAAATGAATAGCATGATATTCAGTAAAAGCCAGCATCAGAAAGATAATTCTTATACCTTTGATTCATATGAACAGTTTAGATGAACAAATAATATGAGAGTAGAAGAGGACTAGTGGGAACAGGGAAATAAGACAAAAGAATATAATGGTGTGAACATGATCAAACTGCATTAAATATACATATGAAAATATGACAATAGAAGCAACCCATTATGTTTATAATAAGCATATGCTAATAAGAACCCAAAATTTCTAATACTATCTAATTTATTTTTTCTTTACTTTTTAAGTATCTCTGGTTAGATTGTGCAAAACTGGGATCATATAGAATGTATAATTTATATTTATTCATATATAATAGAATATATGTGAGATACAATATTACTTATAGTATGAAAATGTACCATAATTTATTCCTTAGCACAGTATCATTTTAAGAGAGTCTTACATTTTTCAAACTTGCATAAAGCTTTATAGTAAAAATGCAGTGTGATTTAGTTTTATGTTCTTTGTATTTTTCTATACATCTTTTGATTTTCAAATAATTACAGATTTTGAATTAATCTGCAAAATATTGCTGAGAGTTCTCAGAGACCCTTCATTCAACTCCCTCAAATGTTATTATTTGTTTGGTGTGTGTGTGTGTGTGTGTGTGTGTGTGTCTTGTTTTGTGATTTTGGTTATCCTTGAAATCACAGTTCTCTAGTTCCATCCTCTTAAGAGTTGAGATTTGTCTTAGTTTGGGTTTTTACTGCTGTGAAGAGATACTACAACCATGGAAACTCATAATGAAAACATTAATTGGAGTGGCTTGATTACAGTTTCGGAGGTTCAGTCCATTATCATCATGACAGGGAGCATGGATGCATGTAGTCAGACACGGTGCTGGTGCTGAGAGTGCTACTTCTTGATCATAAGGCAGCAGAAAGTCAACTGACTGTTATACTGAAGGAAGCTTGAGAAAAACAGACCTCAAACCCTGCTCCCACAGCGACACACTTCTGCAACAAGGCCACATCTCGTAATAGTGACACTACCTTTGAAGATTATTTTATTTCATATCACCACAGGATTATAAGTATGTGTACAATACCTGGCTCAAAAATTAAGATTTTATATAACACTAGTATAAGTAGGAAATTAACCTTTGATACAATACAAATAATAATTATATAAGCTGTGGTGGTTTGAATAAGAGTGGCCTCCATAGGCTCATATACTTGAATGCTTAGTCACCAGGGAGTGGCACTATTTGAGAAGGATTAGGAAGTTTGAGGATTAGGCCTTGTAGAAGAAAGTATGTCTTTGGGCTGACGAGGGAGGGGGACTTGACTGGGGGAGGGGGAGGGAAATGGGAGGCGGTGGCGGGGAGGAGGCAGAAATCTTTAATAAATAATTAAT
>NW_004949143.1:3043968-3046321 GCF_000317375.1 Microtus ochrogaster
GGTTTTGGAGCCTGTCCTGGAACTACCTCTTGTAGACCAGGCTGGTCTCGAACTCACAAAGATCCGCCTGCCTCTGCCTCCCGAGTGCTGGGATTAAAGACGTGCGCCACCACCGCCCGGCCCTTATTTTGTTTTAAAATAATACATTTCTGATACCTTTGGTAGAGTCTGAGCTACTTTAATAAGCTCTTATCATCTTTTTTCTTGATTTTATTGAGCTATACATTTTTCTCTTTTCCCCTCCCTGCCTCTCCCTTCCCCTCAACCCTCTCCCATGGTTCCCATGCTCCCAATTTTCTCAGGAGATCTTGTCTTTTTCTACTTCCCATGTATATTAGATCCATGTATGTCTCTCTTAGGATCCTCATTGTTGTCTAGGTTCTTTGGGATTGTGATTTGTAGCTATTATCATCTTAATGAGCTATTAGTTTTGCCACTTACTATAGAACATCAGCCTTACCTTCCAGTCCTAGTGCTGTCTGCTGAGAAGCTATTTGAACTTGTACAATGAGCTGAATTTCAAAGGGCATACATATATGCATATTGTCTTTTAGACTTGGGAAATAATATGATGCAGAACAAGACAGAACAGGAGCTCTGCAAGGAGCATGTGTGACTGACAGGAAGATGGGAGGAAGGGTTACTGGACCAAAGCCAACTTGGAGATTGGCAATTTTATGAAGGGTGAACAGGAGAATGCAAGCTCTTATGTTCTTTTCACAGAGACTGCTTGAAGCTCTCAAATCTTATGTGCTTTTAATTTAATTTATATAAAACTGGACAATTCTTGGAGGTTCATCTGGCATTGAAGCAACAGTGTTTGTTTTAAACTCATCCAAACATATGAGGGTAACGAGTCTTTTTCTGTCCTGACACCCAGCGCCCAAATACTGACATAGAGACTTATTATTAATTATGAAAGCTTGTCTTTTAGCTTATACTTGTTTTTAAACTAGTTTTCTATTGATTTTATTAAGCTATACATTTTTCTCTGCTCCCAATCCTTCCTCTCCCATCCCCTTCAGCCCTCTCCCATGGTCCCCATGCTCCAAATTTACTCAGGAGATCTTGTCTTTTTCTACTTCCCATGTAGATTAGATCAATGTGTGTCTCTCTTAGGGTCCTCATTGTTGTCTAGGTTCTCTGGGATTGTGAATTGAGGTTGGTTTTCTTTGCTTTATGTCTCAAAGCCACTTATGAGTGAGTACATATGATATTTGTCTTTTTGGGCCTGGGTTACCTCACTCAATATAATGTTTTCTAGATCCATCCATTTGCATGCAAATTTCAAGATGTCATTTTTTTTCTGCTGTGTAGCACTCCATTGTGTAAATGTACCACATTTTCTTTATCTATTCTTTGGTTGAGGGGCATTTAGGTTGTTTCCAGGTTCTGGGTATGACAAACAATGCTTCTATGAACATAGTTGAGCACATGCCCTTGTGGCACGATTGAGCATTTTTTGGATATATACCCAAAAGTGGTATTGCTGGGTCTTGAGGAAGGTTGCTACCTAATTTTCTGAGAAATTGCCACAATGACATCCAAAGAGGCTGTACCAGCTTACATCCACACAAGCAATGCAGGAGTGATCCCTTTACCCCATACCTCTCCAGCATAAGTTGTCATCAGTATTTTTGATCTTGGCCATTCTTATAGGTGTAAGATGGAATCTCAGAGTTGTTTTGATTTGCATTTCTCTGATGGCTAAGCATTTCCTTAAGTGTCTTTCAGCCATTTTAGATTCTTCTTTTGAGAGTTCTCTGTTTAGGTCTGTACCACATTTTTTATTGGATTATTTGTTCTTTTGATGACCAATTTCTTGAGTTCTTTGTATATTTTGTTGATCAGCCCTCTTTTTGATGTGGGGTCGGTAAAGATCTTTTCCCCATTCTGTAGGCTGCCGTTTTGTCTTGTTGACTGTGTTCTTTGCTTCACAGAAGATTTTCAGTGTTGACTGAGGTTTCTGTCCTGCCCAGTTCCTGCAGTTGTTAAGTCCCAAAGAAATCACATAGAGGTCTATGTTAATTATGCTCTGATAGGCCTAGTAGCTCAGGCTTCTTATTAATTCTTATAATTTATATTATCCCATAATACTTGTCTGTGTTAGCCACATGGCTTGGTACCATTTTTGGAGAGGCAGTTACATCTTACTTGCTCTATGCCTAACATCCTCTGTGTTTCTGTGACTGACCCTTCCTTCTTCCCAGAATTCTCCAGTTCTCATTGCCCTGCCTCTACTTTCTGCCTGGTCACCCTGCCTATACTTCCTACCTGGTTACTGACCAATAAGCATTTTATTTTTTTTTCTTCTTCTTACGTTTATTCCTTTAACTTTTTTCTTTCTTTTTTT
>NW_004949144.1:0-14372 GCF_000317375.1 Microtus ochrogaster
TTAGGGAGTGAGGATTTCACTTGGCAATTTGATTCTGGCTAGACACATAATATCCACACCTGAGACAGGGCCAATATGATATATTGCAATACCACAGTATTAGGAATCGTCTGCCACCAGGTCCTAAGCTCCAGCATCCCATTAATGCAAAATTTGGAGTCTTCAGAACAAAAGGACATTTTACACAAGTACACAAATGAACAGAATGAACAATGCAATCAGCTCCCCTATCTAGTTTCAGATCTTTGAGGACTTAAGCATCCCTCTCTTTGTGCTTTTTGTTTTTTGTCTTGTATCAGAATCTTACTCTCGTTGACAAGAAATGCCATATATGTTGACGAATCTGTGATCTTACTGATAATTAGAATTGCAGGCAGGTGTAGTGATGGGGCAAGCAGGCCTGCTTTTTTATCCTGTCTGGCTCCCGCATGGTTAGCTTTACATCCAAAATAACAACACACAAAGTGTATTTATTTAAACACTGCTTGGCCCTTTAGCTCTAGCCTCTTACTGGCTAACTCTCACATCTTGCTTTAACCCATATTTAGTAATCTGTGTAGCACCATGAGGTGGTGGCTTAGTAGTGATGAGGCGAGCAGGCTTACACCTGAAATAACAACACACAAACTGTATTCATTTAAACACTGCCTGGCCCATTAGCTCTAGCCTCTTACTGGCTGATTCTCACATCTTGGCTAACCCATTTCTCTTAGTGTGTGTAGCACCATGAGGTGGTGGCTTACCAGGAAGATTCTAACCCACGTCAATCTTGGGCCAGAGCTTATGGTGGTTTCCTCACTGCCTTCTACCCAGCATACTTTTCTGTTTACTACGCCTACTAATTTTCTGTCCTACCAAAGGGCCAAGGCAGTTTCTTTATTAACCAATGAAAGTAACATATAGACAGATGACCCTCCTCCATTAGGCAGGCAGCACTAAGCCTGGAATGCCTTTTCCTTCTTATTTTCTAACTCCCTCCCTCCTTTCTTTCTTTCTTTCTTTCTTTCTTTCTTTCTTTCTTTCTTTCTTTCTTTCTTCTTTCCCCTCCTCTCTGTGATCCTTTGTAACTTCAGCTAAGAAAAGAAATCTACGTATTTTAATTACTTTATAAATAATGCCAATCAAAATTCTCCCCTCCTCCCCTCCTCTCACTTCTCTCCTGCTCTCCCTCCTCCCTCCCCCAACCCCTACAGTCCTAAAAGAGGACAAGGCACCCTACCCTGTGGGAAGTCCAAGGCCCTCCCCCTACATCCAGGCATAGGATGATATTCATCAAAAGAGAATAGGATTCCAAAATGCTAGTACATGCAGTTGAGACAAATCCCAGTGCTATTATCAGTGGCCCTCTGTCTGCCCCAACTCTCAACCACATTCAGAGGGCCCATATAATCCCATGCTTGTTCATTCCCAGTCCAGCTGGATTTGGTGAGCTCCCACTAGATCAGGAACACTGTCTCAGTGGGTGAACCAAGCCCTTGTGATCCTGACTTCATTGTTCATATTCTCTCTCCTTCCGCTCTTCAACTGGACCTTGGCAGCTCAGTCTAGTGCTCCAATGTAGGTCTCTGTCTCTGTCTCCATCCATGGCCAGACAAAGGTTCTATGGTGATATTCAAGACAGTCATCAGTTTGACTATGTGTCAAGACCAGATCAGGCACCCTCTCCTCCACTGCCCAGTAGAAAACACTATCCTAAGTGATATAACCAAGACCCAAAATATGAATATGGTATGTACTCGCTCATTAGTGGATTCTAGCCATAAACAAAGGACATTGAACCTATAGTTCATGATCCCATAAAAGCTAAATAATAAGGTGAACCCAAAGAAAAACATATATAGATTCTCTTGGAAATTGGAAGTAAACAAGATTGTCAGATAGAAGTTGGGAGCTGGGGGTGGTGAGGGTAGAGAAAAGGGGAAAGGGGGAGAGAGAAAAAAAAGGGAGGGTTGGGGGAGAGCTTGGGGAAGTAGAATGGTTGAGATGGAGGAAGGATGGATATTGGAGCAGGGAAGGAGACATCTTAATTGAGGGATCAATTTTGGAGTTGGCAAGAGGCTTGGCTCTGGAGGGGCTTCCAGTAGTCCATGGGGATGATCCCAGCTAGAAGTCTACTTCTTACCAGAACCATTCTCAGACCTGAATGGCTTTCATCCAACAAATCAGTGTTCCTGTTGCAAAATATGTCAAACTGTTTATTGTTTCTTCCAAGTTCTTAATTTGTCTAGTTCCTACTTTGGTGTTTGTTGTAGTTATTTCTTTTCCATAAGAAGATCAACATTTTGCATGGTCTTATGCATCTTTCCCTTTCATTATAATTTTAACATCCAAATCATATTTGGCAGGATTCTGTATCTAAATGTTCTTTAATATTTGTGCATTTAAAGTTCAAATGATAAGAATCACTCCTTCATTAAAAGAGCAAATTCTTTTAAATTTCACTTCTACTGAAGGCTAGTTTAAATATTAGTATTGGATGGGGGAGAGACACCCACCCCTGGTGAGGAAGATAGTGTCAGAGATGTGTATGGGAAAAGTACAGTGAAACTTATGTGTAAATATACCACAACACAAGCCATTTCTTTATATGTTAAAAATGCTAAGTGAAAAACATAAGGAAAAGATAAAAATTATGTTATTTTCAGAAAAATGGATATAATTGGGCATTACTATCTTAAGCTAAATAACCTAGTCCTACACCAGTGTACATACAGGTGAACTCAGTATGTTTCAAGAAAGAGGACATGGAATTATGAGAAAAATACATGTTGACTACAGAGGTAAGAAATTAATTAGAGAGGAAGAAAAAAGGATGGATTAGATCAAAACCCATTATTTATATGCATAGACTTCTCAAACAATAAAAATAAACATTCCATAAATAAGTAATTGCACTAAATATAAAATTAAAGCAAAAATGTTTTTGGTATCTAACATCAAGCTGACACACATCCATTTGTTCCTCCCATCTCCCTTCCTCAGACCTTTGCTCGTCAGCTCTTCTATAGTTTGATTTCACTGTGTCCATTGAGTTCTGAGGTGATATTTTTCTTTCATGATACATTACCCTCTTCGCTCATTGCTGTCAATGAGGAAGGTCAGGCAAGTATTCTGAGGTAGTAACATTTGGCAGAAGCTACCGCTCTGTTTTTGGACACATCACGTTAAGGTCAAGGTTGGATTCCACCAGGACTTATGCTTTCACAGTATGAGACACCCAGCCTGCTTCTTCTCTCTTCTGTTTCTTTCTACTTTTCTCACTTGAAGACATTCTAAACCTGCCACTAAAGACCCCTGAGGTCATTCTCACTTTCTATTTAATATCTGGAGTGACCAGCCAGTGCCCTGGTTTCAATAAAAGAAACTGCCAGGACTAAACAATTTGTCTGTCTCCCTCAAAGCCTGTAAGCCTAGGGAGAACTATGAAGTCATAACTGGAGTACTTTTGTCAAGTCCTAGCATTTCCCTGCAGGGTACACAGCCATTATGACATTGGGGGATATTGTATTATCACAGATAATAATAATAATAATAATAATAATAATAATAATAATAATAGCATCACCATTGGCTAGCACAGTTTTTTAGGCCTTCCTCTTATCATCTCTGCACCCCTTGACCTCTACAGGCAGAGTCTCAGACTCGATGATCTACAGTAGTTAAGGGAGACTTCTTAGAAATTTTTACCATATGACCTTAGAAGTCTTATCTGTATTTAAAGTTCCTCACATATGACCACCTTTGGTGTGGGAGGTCCTTCTGTCTATGTGTTGCTTTTTATTGGTTAATGAATAAAGAAACTGGCTTGTCCTATAGCAAGGCGAACTTAGTTAGGAGAGGAAATTAAACTGAGTGCTGGCAGAACGGAGGCAGAGTCAAAGAGAAGGTATATTACTGCCATGAAGAAAGACATGCTGAAACTTGCTGGAAACCACGACCATGTGGTGATACACAGATTAATGGGTATGGGTTAAGTTAAGATGTAAGCATTAGCCAATTAGAAGCTAGAGCTAATGGGCCAAGCAGTGTTGCAATTAATACAGTTTCTGTGTGGTTATTTTTGTTCTGGGTGGCTGACAAAAACAAGCAGCCTCTTACAACAAATTGGTCCTCCAATGTGGTTGACTAAATACACACAAAACCTTAGAGGGCTTGGAAAGTAACTTTAGGCACTAAAAATCAAAATTTATCTGCATTATTTTATTTTTGACGGTATCTTTTTTTCTGGCAGAATGGTACTGCTCCTTTTAGAGAGGTCTTACTGATTCAGTGATTTTGAAAGGCGGCTTCCTGGGCAGTGCTGCCAGTGTGAACTCTTGAGTCTTTCTAGAGATCTGGCTATGAAGCAAAAATTTATATTGGGTTTGTGTGCAAACTGCTACAACTTGCTTAATCCCAACATGGACTCACTGTATGCCTGAAAATGGGGCTGTGAGCATGGCTTGTGCTATACAGACCTCCAACCCACCATGTTGGACTAGGCAGAGCCAAAAGACAAAACAGCCTTAGTTGTTTCTTAGCATTTTATGAAGCACTCCTGTACAGAAAATAATTACAGATGCACAGTAATATAGATTCAGACATAAGAGACCTCTAAATGATACACAGGGTTTAAAAAAATGTATGAAGACTTGGGGGAGAGAAGAAAAAGAGTAAAGAGACAGTAAATGTAATATAAAAGAGTACAAACAGTAATAGATTAAAGGAGTAAAGATAATAAAATAAATATTAAACTCGTAGAAAAAGCAATGGAATAAGAAAAATAAGCCATGTAAAGATGACATGTACACAGAGAATCTGGATTATGCATATCATTGGGTTTTATTTGAATTTTTTGACTGTGAAGGAGCTAAGTAACCAACATATACACTTTAAAGATATTTAAAGCAGTTTGGAGAAGAACTGTGCCCATATTCTCAAATATTGTCTATAAATGTTTGTTTACATTTAATTTGGGATATGCTATAGAGATTTATATGGCTGTTGATCTTGGTTTATTGATACAAATTTAAAGTCAACTTTTGTATACTGTATATATGTATATTTATATATATATATTTCAGCTCTCGATTAAGGTATTATGATTGTGCAGCTCATTTTAAAATGTAATATATAATTAAGAAATATAGGTAAATGCAGAGACATCTATAATAGTCAAGCTTGTAGCCATGTTAGTTAGATTTTCTTGATGTCCAGAGTTGTATTTCTGATGCATAGGGATTCTTTAAATCTTTCAAAGACTACAGAATATGCATTTATAGTGTTTTAAAAATTTATGATCTTTCATGACAATGAGACACATCTGCTTCTGGCGCATCAATTACTTCAAGAAGAAGATGGGCATTAACCTTATGGAGTTGGTTAGCTATTTGCGCAAGAAACTGCTCTTGCCTGGACGTCTTGATAGTATGCTATGTGAAATGGACATATAGTCCCCACAGTGAAATGACTGATGAACTTGCTTAAAAGTGAGATGATCCTTTGGGGTTCCTACTTCATGAAAGAATAGAAAGAGTCTGCTAGACATTCTGCAGGACACAGAATAAAGTGATTGACAAACTGCCAATATAGGCAGAACTGTTTTTGAAATTTCCTCCTTTATGGAAAAGTCTGCTTGATACTATTGGCCTGTAAGCTGAAGATAGATGCCCCACAAAAATATACAGGAAAATGCAATCTAGACCAATTAATACCTGCATGAGTTTATGGTAATATGAGTTCTTGCCAATAGAAAAAATTCTGCTGTATATCTCTATAACAATCAAAAGGGTTTCAGCTTAAAATTTCACATATCAGTCTGTATATTGTTACTTGTGTTTATAAGTTTTCAGAGCAGATCATTTGGTATTGGATATCTAATTGGTACCATTATATAGACTGAGAAGGTTACATTTAAGAATATATATATATATATATATATATGTGTGTGTGTGTGTGTGTGTATTTGATTTGACAATTTGCAAAATTATTGACAATATACTTATGTGTGTACATATATGTATATGTATATATGCACATATATGTGTAAATGTATATTTAAGTATATGTATAATAACAATTAATGAAATTACTCCATGAAATTTAAGGAAAGCAAGGAGGGGTAATCAGTAGGGTTTAGAGCAGTGACTTCCAACCTGGGTCATGACCCTTTTTTGGAGGTCAAATATCCCTTTCACAGGAGTTGAATATTAGATATTTTGCATATCTGATATTTCCATTATGATTCACAATAGTAACAAAATTTCATTAATTAAGTACCAAGGAAAATAATTTTGTGATTGGATATCACCATAACATGAGCAACTAACTGTACTAAAGGGTCTCAGAATAAAGAAAGTTGAGATCCACTAGTTTAGAGGAGGGAAACAATATAATTATATTATGATATCAAAAGTAAAAATAAATAAAAATTTATTAATTTTCACACCTTTGTCTCTTAGATACCATTTCATAGCTATTATTTAAGCTAATAAATTTCTAATAATTTCAGAGGAAAAAGCAGGAGGATTGAGTTACCACTCTACAACAGTGTCTTAAAGCTAGATGTTTTAACATCCTGCAGTTGGTGGTGCTAAGCCATGGAGTGTTCTTCACTTTCCTTTAACCTTGACCTTTATCCTTGACAAGAACTTCATACAACTCATCTATGCATGATTTGTTTCCTTGTTAATCCAAGCATAGAGTTCCCAGAAGTTCTACTCATTTCCTTTATTGATTGATAGAAGTTGGGAATGTGACAGGGCTAGATGACACTTTAACAGAGAACAATAAAGTCAATATTAAACAGTATACACATAGAGCATACTGAGTTTAACTAGAGAAACAAAAATTACATTTTACCTACTTCTTCATCTGACTTGAAATCACATGGGATGATTAGGCTGTCTCTAGGTGGGTCCCTACCATGATACCAGCTCATGTATGGACATTTCTGGACAAACCCTACACTCTTAATCCTCTGAGAAAAGAGAATCTGAGAAACAGCTCTTGAGAATCACATTACCCCTAATTAAAAACCACTACCCCCATGCTTCTGTGAATGAGTGCCAATTGTAAATGTATGCCTAACATATTGATTCAGTCTCTTTATATTTTTGAGAATTTTATATGTCATACATTTGTATCATTTCTATCCCAGGCTTCCCCTCCAACTCATCCTATGCTTTCCTTTAATTTCACTTAAATGAGTAAATTTATCTTTCTAAAATTTCTATTTAGTGATTAATTTTAAAATCTAATGTAGATATTTGGATGAAAAAGTAGTTAATTCCTATTTCATGCAGCAAATTAATTCTAGTATCAGAGGATCTGACACCATTTTCTATCTTCCAAAGCACTGTACACATGTGATGCACAGACATATACACAGGTAAAACATCCATATACATAAAGTAAAAATAAATCAAATTTCAAAAAAATGTGAATATGGTATTAGAATGCCACCACTTATTGAAGCAAAAAATGAAGAGAAATAGCAATGTCTGTTAAATTGATAACCCAGGGGGCTAGAAAGATGGCTTAGAGGTTAAAGAGCACTTGCTGTTATTTTAGAGAACCTGAGTACTGTTTTCAGTACCCAATATAAGTAACTTACAACTAGGCAGTTGTGACCTCCAGCAGATCCATCACCCTCTTCTGGCATCCCATAACATAGCATGCACTCAGAAATACATGCAGAAAGAAAAGTCTATCACGTGTACTAACACTCAGTGAAAAGAAATCAGCAATAACTTACGCTATTAGAACAACATTGGTATAGTTGTTATTTCTGTCTACACACCAATGTCTAAAATACTGTTTCAATGCCTTTTAATAAAAATTGAAGAGTTAGCTATCTCAGCAATCAATGTAGAAAAAAATCCTCATTTTTCACTATGAAAATAAGCAAATAAACACTGATAGAAGTTGGCATTTTGCTTTTCTGATAAAGGAAAATTTATATGGAAAAGCAGGATAATTCTGTCTACCTAGGGTTATTCATTCTGAGAAAAAATAATAGTGAAGATTTACAAACTGAAAGAAAACAACCACAATAATTTGAGTTTTCTATGAAATATACAAGAAAGAAAAATATGACAAATAATGCTAGCACTAATCTACATTCTTTTCCTTTTCTTCTTTTTCATTTCTCTAAGTTACAGGATAGAAGAGCATGAAACTCTGAAAATATGGGTATTGGAATTATTATGTAAGATGAAAATAAAGAATCTGAAAGAAAATAATTATTAGCATAAAAATTGTTAAATAATTAGTGTGAAAAATACTATAGGAGTAGATATTATGCACCCATTTTTACAATAAAACTAAGTTATGTTGCCTTCAATACATGTCCAAATCCCAGATTAAAACTAAGTATATTTCTCACTGTGACACTTTGGAGATTTCCTCTTCAGCACTCCTTACTATATATCTAAAAGAGTAGCTGCAGACAGGCTAATTGTTTGGCAAACAATAGCCAAGCAGCTATTTTTAGAAATAAAGTTTTAGTGCATCACAGTCATGCCCCTCTGTTTAAGTATTGTTCATGGTTATTGTGGACTGCAGCAGCATGGTTGAATAGCTACAACAATGACTCTGAGGTCTGCAAAGTGATATATTTCCTGTCTAGTTCTTCCTTTCCTTTAGCTAGTTGGGGAGGCATTGCGGGAGTACAGAAGGAACTTGGCAAATTAGATTACATCATGGTTCTTAAAACTTTTTTTTTTTTGCCAGATTGAATTTTATCAGAGTCTCTTGTAGAAAAAAAAACAAAATTTCTATTTATCATGACTTATTTCCAGCATAACACTCTCTGTGTCATAACTTTCTATTTTAAACTGAGCCTGGAAAGAGTGAACCATATTTTTAACCTGAAAATCATAATCTTTGTTCTACTATATTTGTGGTATTACATGTAGATGAAATGGTAACTAATCTGGTTTTAAATTTAACTGGATCGAGAACCAATTGTAAGACAAAACCCTTAGCACAGCTCTGAAGGATTCTTACCTGAACTATACTAATTGAAATTGGACCTTAAAGGTGATGGCATCTTCTGTTGTTCCAGATATGAGAAGGTCACACCGGGAAAGCATTTGATATCTACCTGTTTGCATCTCACTGACAGATTCATCACCCTGCTGCTCCTATTGTCTCTGCTGGTGTCATCCTCTAATGACATGAGAACCAAGCTTCTCTGGCTTTGCACCGAAGACTGACCAGTGGTCCTCCAGGATTCCTTCAGGCTTTCAGATCTATATTGGGACTGCAGAGGCACCCAGCTTGAGTGGCTGAGCAGCTACTGCATCAGTCTCTCCAGTGTGAACATCTTTCACTGTTGGACTATACAGACAGGATTGTGTCTGGTAGTCAGTGAAGAAAAATCTAAAAATACATAAGGTTACGAGAGTGGGAGAGCCAGACCTGCTCCCTCCCCCATCTGCTGCAGCACTCATGAGAATGGCTCCTACAGTACACAATATGCCTGGGCAACACAGTAGAGAGAATCGTTGTGGGAGACATGAAAACAGAAGAGCTGACACTACCTCTTGCTTATGGCTTGCTGCAAAGGGTGAACTTGCCAAGGCAATGCAAGAGCTCACCCTAGTGGGGAGGACAAGAGAGAGCTGATTGGGTGACCAACCCTGCAGTAACTACCCAGGTCCAGAACCAAGGTTATGGGCTGGCCCACCCCAGTAACCACCCCATCCATGATCTGCTAGAGCACATGAGGGGACTGGTCCTACAGACCCAAAGCTGTAGTATCTCCACCGCACAGGAAAACAGCAGCATAACCAAGAGGAGTCCCAGTGAGGGCCCAGCATTGATAGGATAAGCAGAAACCAGAGGCCTTGAACCAGATCAATGACACTTTACAACGAACACTTGCAAGGAAAGATAAATGGACAGAGGTGTTTATTGCATGACTCACTATGTCACACTACAGCTTCTATGATGAGATTTGTTTCCTTTTTTTTTCTCTAAAATTTTATTGGTGGGAGGCTGCATGGGCAGAGGGCAGATACACAGGCATGGGAAATAATTGGACTGGGACGGAGATGTGTGATGTGAAAGATATGAACAGAAAACAAAAAGAAAGTTTAAAAAATTAAAATTTTATATTAGAAACTAGAAATCTGGAATATAAATTTTCTTAGGCTTTTTTCTAACATCTTCAATAAAATGACTTTATAATAGTGTTGTATACTTACATTTTCCAAGAGACTTATTTTTAAAACAACTTCTATAAAAATAAAGTATGACTTGTTGAATTTAAAGCACACATTTAAAAAGATTTTCATTTATTTATTTATTTTTTATTGAGAAAAAAAATTTCCGCCTCCTCCCAGCCTCCCACTCCTCCCGCCCTCCCCCCACTCCTCTCCCCCTCCCTCTCAAGTCTGAAGAGCAGTCAGGGTTCCCTGCCCTGTGGAAAGTCCAAAGTCCTCCCCCCTCCATCCAGGTCTAGGAAGGTGAACATCCAAACTGGCTAGGCCCCCACAAAGCCAGAACAAGAAGTAGGATCAAAACCCAGTGCCATTGTCCTTGGCTTCTCATCAGCCCTCATTGTCCGCCATATTCAGAGAGTCCGGTTTTATCCCCTGCTTTTTCAGTCACAATCCAGCTGGCTTTGGTGAGCTCCCAATAGATCAGCCCCACTGTCTCCGTGGGTGGGTGCACCCCTTGAGGTCCTGACTTCCTTGCTCATGTTCTCCCTCCTTCTGCTCTTCATTGGGACTTTGGGAGCTCAGTCCAGTGTTCCAGTGTGGGTCTCTGCCTCTATCTCCATCCATTGCCAGATGAAGGTTCTGTCCAGATGGGATTCCTCCTAAAAAGATTTTTAAAATGGAAAAGATCACTCCTTTTTTATTATTTTTGTTGACATATATCATCTTCACATAACATAGCACATATGACAGTTTGATGATAATATACTGTCATACACTGTGTAATAATCAGACACGATGTATAGAATTTAGAGAGGCTTGGATGCAGTTTTCATCTTGGTACTAAGACTGACAGATGGCTCTGCACGACTTCTGATGATGGAGGTGGGTCTTGAATCTTATCTGTTGCTTTCATTGGTTAACTAATAAAGAAAACTGCTTGGCCTGATAGGACAGAAAATTAGGTAGGCGAGTAAACAGAACAAAATGTTGGAAGAAAGAAGCCAAGTCAGGCAGTCGCCATGATTCTCCCACCCGACACAGCTGCAGGTTAAGATCTTCCCTGGTAAGCCACCTCGTGGGCTACACAGAATATTAGAAATGGGTTAGAGCAATATGTAAGAGCTAGCCAATAAGAGACTGGAACTAATGGGCCAGGCAGTGTTTAAAAGAATACAGTTCTTGTGTAATTATTTTGGGGCATAAACTAGCCAGGTGGCTGTGAGCCGGGGTGGCAGGAACACAGCCCGCTGCTCTGCTCCTTCTACATTCTGAATAAAGTCAATGCTAATTTAAGCACCACTGTCATCCTACTACAGTATACCAAACTGAAAATTATTCTTACTCTCTATATTTAATACTTGCTATCCAGCATTTCCCTATCCTTTCTTGTCTTTACCCTTCCTAACCTCTTGCCCTTTATTTCATTGTTTTCTTCTTTCATATCAATAATTTTCATCATTCACAAATGATCAAAGATCATGTTGTGTTCATTTTTCTTTCTGTCCCTTGTTTATTTCATTTGCCATAATGTCTTGCAGTTCCATCCACCTTGTTACAAATATATACAGCTCCAGGCTGGGTTTTATAAAAATTATTTTCATCCCTTTATCATCTTCAATTACACATCAATAAATTTTCTTCCTCCTTGAACCATTGACAGACATCTCAGTTGATTCTACACCTTAGTTGTTATCAATAATGCTACAAAACCCAAGAAAGTGTGAATATCACCATAATATTCTGATTTCATTTTGTTCTGTATGTATCTAATAACAGGAAATAGTTACAAGCTATTTCATTTTTGCTTTTCCCCCCCAAAATGTCAATAATTAGAGTATTACTATACAATCATTAGAAATGTATATGGTCCCTATCTCACCAAATCATTGTCACTTATAGTGTAGCCATGTTATTGGATTTTGCATATTCAGTTTCTGGGTACTTACATGGTGTAGGAGGTCCTTCTGTCTATGTGTTGATTTTATTGATTAATGAATAAAGAAATTGCCTTGGCCTGTTGATAGGGCAGAACTTAAGTAGGTGGGGGAAACTGGACTGAATGCTGGGAGAATAAAGGCAGAGAGAGAGCGGAGATAGAGATAGAGATAGATAGATAGAGAGAGAGAGAGAGAGAGAGAGAGAGAGAGAGAGAGAGAGGCCCTAGAATCGCCAGAGACAGATGCTGGGAATTTTACCCAGTAAGTCACAGCCACATGGCAATATATAGATTAAGAGAAATGGGTTAAATTAATATGTGAGAGTTAGCCAATAAGAATCTAAAACTAATGACCAAGCAGTGTTTTAATTAATATAATTTCTGGTGGTTATTTTGGTTCTGGGCAGCTGGGACGAACAAGTGGCCTTATCCCACACCTATAGATACTGTGATTTAGTTAACTAATTTTTAGATGTTTGCGCACTTTCTTTGAGAGGTATCAATTATGAGATGCTCATTAACCACAACCGCAATCACTTCCATTTTCCAGTCAAACATTATCAGTATAGAGTTAGGCAAGTGAGAGTCTATATTCTATCTTGCTGGAGAACTTACCTCTCCCAAGACACAGAGGCTCATCTGTGAAAGATGTAGCAATCACAGAGGAATGACCAACTTTGAACACGTCTTTCATTAAGAATATCACCATGATTATGCTATGGAGAAAACACCAGCCTAGTTGAATTTCACTGCTCACATCATCTGAAGTCTTCCTGTAAGAATCCCTGCATGAGCTGGGCGGTGGTGGTGCACGCCTGTAATCCCAGCACTCGGGAGGCAGAGGCAGGCGGATCTCTGTGAGTTCGAGGCCAGCCTGGTCTACCAAGGGAGTTCCAGGACAGGCTCCAAAGCTACAGAGAAACCCTGTCTCAAAAAAAAAAAAAAAAAAAAAAAAAAAAAAAAAGAATCTCTGCATGCCTTCTGAGAGGGCTGGAACAGACCCTCCCAGACAGAGCTGGAACCAGTTCTATAGACAAGGCAAATGTGATTAGAATTTTTGTAAAATCACAGTATCATAGTACTACACATCATACAGATCTATCTTCCTATTACCAGTATTCTGTACTAAAATGAACATTATGGAACTTTCAACAAAGTTTTGAATGATAAGAGGCAGCTACTTAATTAATTGATTTATGTTTTCCAAAGAAAAACTCAACAGATGCTGGGTGTAACAGTAAGCAGCACAGAAATAGAATATGCCCAGACTAGGGACTCAAAGAAGACATCCTGGAAGCATACTATATTGTTATTGCCTTTAAAAACTAAGAACGGATACTGAAGAGAAGGTTCATTAGTCAAGAGCACTTGCAGCTCTTGTAGAGGAACTAGATTTGGTTTCTAGCTTCCACAGGGTAGCTCACCAATGTCTGTAACTCAAGTTTCAGGGGATCTGATACCTTCTTCTGAACTCTACAGGTGCCAGGTACACAGGTAGTACACATCTGTACTACAAATTTTCATACACATAAATTAAAAATATTTCTTTAAAAAATAAAAGTAAGACTCAAACAATGGTAATTCAGGGAACTGTTATGCTTAATATAAAAGGCCAAATAGAGATATATTCTTGAAATAAATGAGAAAAGATGACTGCCATGTACAGAAAATGGAGGAAAGATCTATTCAGTATAGTAAATATCAATATACATGATATTTTCTCAAGATATATGGGGAATAATAAGGACCAGACTCTCATAAAGAAAAATCTCATGTGCTGAGGACTAATCTGATAGAAAAACACTAATTGAGACTATAATTTAGGGACGTATCTCATGTCCAACTATTGACAGCCATTGACAACCAACCAACTCAATGGTCTATTTGTAGACTTTTAATTCCATGTTGCTTTGTTTGGGAATTTTTTTATTCTAACCTTTTGCATAAATATTATAGTTTCCATTTTTAAATTATTTTTATGTGGCCACTTCTATTTTCTTCATTCTTTTTTTGTTTAAATCTGTTCTGTTTGAGATTTTGTTTGTTTATTTTCTAAAATAATTGAAAGAAAAGGCTGGACTTGGGTGATTAGGGAAGGTCTTTGAGGAATTGGGGAAAAGAGGCATAATCAGAATATACTATATGAAATTATATTCAATAAAAAGTGAGTGTAAAGAAGAACATTGTTGTAATATGAGCGGCTGTTGCGGGAGGTCCTTCCGCTCCTCCAGCCTATAGCCGCTGAGATACCAGCCCATTGGGGCGTGGTCTCTCTCCCTTTAAAAAAG
>NW_004949144.1:14707-16991 GCF_000317375.1 Microtus ochrogaster
ATTGACTATTGTATGCATGCATGCTTCTACCTCTGTTTAAAACATTTTTTATGTATTGATATATACATTGTATTGATATTGTATATTTACCATATTGCAGTGTACATTTCTACCTCTGACTAAGATACTTATATATTGATTGTGTATTGATATATATTTATCATATTGCATTGTATATTTGTACATTGTTTATATTTAGAGGTCATTATCCTCATTTGTTGCACAGTTGTTTATTTTCTTAGTCTTTAAGCTAGATAGTT
Source organism: Microtus ochrogaster (assembly GCF_000317375.1). NCBI lineage: Eukaryota > Metazoa > Chordata > Mammalia > Rodentia > Cricetidae > Microtus > Microtus ochrogaster. The sequence continues at coordinate 14,968 of NW_004949144.1, forward strand.
ATTGAAAATTATATAGATCAATAGTATTCTAGGTTTGTCATTTATAATTAGACTAATCAGGTTCTTTAGATACATAGAGATTATACTCAGTATAGATAATCTTCAACCTCTTCAAAGAGCTGTAGAAAATGGCCGTTAATCTAACTCAGAGTTTTGTGGTTGTGAGACACAATTGCTCCTGGCAACACCGCTCTATTCCTGAGAGAATGTTGAGCACCAAAGACACTCCATCTGGAGCCTTTCTTCTTGGCTGAACTGGCCTTTGGGCAAAGAAATGCCCATACCTCAACCACTGACAGAGATACAGAGTATCCATGAATGGAAAAAACAGGACTGTCATATCCTGCCAAGACAGGGTAAGATAGTTTTGACAAGTTTCTTGCCTTTGAAAATGGTATGTCAGTTATGTTAGGCCTTAGCCAAAGTTGGTGGCTTCAACGCTGCTAATGTGACTTTGGGTGATTGCCCAGGTAGCTAGTTGTCTCTGTGATTTGTTGCATGCTTTGGAAGTTGTTTGACTGCACTTCCTAATTACTCAGGTAACATTATTTCCTTTCTCAGATCTTCAATGGGGTTGAAGACTATATAAATGTAGTTACTTTCCACTCATGACTTGGCCGAGCTATTTATTATATAAGACTTAAGCTAGTTAGAATAGGATATTTGTACTTATTGTATATAATTTCATAATAGGTTTAGAACTCTCTTACTTAAACAAAAGGGGGAGATGTTGCGGGAGCTCCTTTCGCTCCTTTAGCTAATAGCCGCTGAGATACCAGCCTATTGGGGCGTAGTCTTTCTCCCTTTAAAAAAGTGGCCACTTCCCTCTCCTCTCTTTCTTACTTCCTGCTCCGCTTCCAGTGAGTAGACTTCCTTGGTGATTGCGCAGAAGGCTGTTGTCTGGGACGGTGATCTGTAAGTTTTTTCCCCTTTAAATAAATAACCATTCTATTAATCATAATTCAAACTGGTGTGGGATTGTTTGTGACTTACACCTTTGCCTTTAGAACATGATGGTAATGTAATGGAAAATTTAAAAAAAAAGTATTAAACAGTCAAACATCAATTTCAATGATTAACAATATATTCTAGAAGAAATAATGTGCAAAATTCCGTAAAATTCACAAGGCTTGAATAAAAAGTATGCAGGACGAGGCTGCTTGTTGGTTCCCAGCCACTTAGCCCTGAAATAATCATGCCAAAACTGTATTAAATAACTGCTTAGCTTCTTTTTGGCTAACTCTTACATATTAATTTAACCCATTTCTATTAATCTGTGTATAGCCACATGGCAGTGGCTCACCAGCAAAGTTCCTGCATCTGTCTCCAGCAGGGCGACATGGCTTCTCCCTGACTCCACCTTTCTGTTGTAATGAGGTGAGCAGAGCAGGACTGCTTTTCCTCCTGCCTGGCTACCACACGGCTAGCTTTACGCCTGAAATAACAACACACAAATTGTATTCATTTAAACACTGCCTGGCCCATTATCTCTAGCCTCTTACTGGCTAACTCTCACATCTTGATTCACCCATTTCTAATAATCTGTGTAGCATCACAAGGTGGTGGCTTACCAGGAAAGATTCAGCATGCCTGACCTGGTGGCTGGCTCGATGGTGTCTGCCTGACTCTGCTTCTTTCTCCCAGCATCCTGTTCTGTCCACTCTGCCTATCTAAGCTGCTGTCCTATCAAAAGCCAAGGCAGTTTCTTTATTAACCAATGAAAGTAACACATAGACAGATGACCCTCCTACATCACCTTTCTTTCTCACAGCATTCAGTTTAGTTTTCCCTGCCTACCTTAGTTCTTCCCTGCTATAGGTCCAAAGCAGTTTCTTTTTTTAAAATTTATTTATTTATTAAGGATTTCTGCCTCCTCCCCCCACCACCTCCCATTTCCTTCCCCTCCCCCATCAAGTCCCTCTCCCTCATCAGCTTGAAGAGTAATCAGGGTTCCCTGACCTGTGGGAAGTCCAAGGACCGCCCACCTCCATCCAGGTTTAGTAAGTTGAACATCCAAACTGCCT
>NW_004949144.1:17571-37652 GCF_000317375.1 Microtus ochrogaster
TTTCTTCATCCATTCTTCCATTGAAGGGCATCTAGGTTGTTTCCAGGTTCTGGCTATTACAAACAATGCTGCTATGAACATAGTTGCGCATATGCCAAAGCAGTTTCTTTATTCATTAATGGTAACCATAGCATACAGAGGGAAATCCCATATTACCTCCCCTTTTCTGTTTAAATAAAAAAGGAAGGTTTAACTTTAACATAGCAAAATTACATATAATAAAACAGGTATCAAGTAATATTTATAGTTACAATATTTATATTTATTTTATCTTTTATTGCTTTCTGAGGTTTTTGTCTTCCCTGGTTCCCACAATTGTTAAGTCCCCAAAAAATCACACAGAGGTCTACATTAGTTATAAACTGATTGGCCCATTAGCTCAGGCTTCTTATTAACTCTTATAACTTATGTTAGCCCATTATCTTTGTCTATGTTATCCACGTGGCTTGGTACCTTATTTGGCAAGGCAGTCACATCTTGCTTCTTCTGTGGCTGGGTCAGGACTGCCGACTAAGCTTTTCTCTTCCCCAAATTCTCCTGTTCTCATTGACCTACCTCTACTTCCTGTGTGGTTGCCCACCTGTAATTCCTGCTTGGCTACTGGCCAATCAGCATTTATTTAAATTATAATTGACAGAATACAGACCATTGTCCCATACCACTTCCCTCTCTTTTTAACTTTTAAAACAAGAACTCTGAATCTAATATCCTTTGTTTAGCTTTTCTTTTGACTATTAGCCATAACAACTTGTAATCACCATTCTAAACAAAAAAAAATATTCATAGTTCATTCTTTGGAAATGTGGGTATAGTTTCCCAGGCTACTTCCTGCTGCTTTGGGGGCCACTGATAATTTTATGGGGACCTAAAGAAAATTTATAACTATAATCAAGTCACAACTGGAGTATCCTGTGAGGCTTGATCATCTCAGGCAGCAATCTTGAATCTGTTCTGGATGTAGAACTCAGACGTCTGGACCATCTGTTCCTCCTGGATATTTCTCAGGTAGTCTTCCTTGATCAAACCTGATTTTTCTTAACAATTCTTTGAGATGTAACTCATGGGCCATGAATATAGCATATGTGCTAATGTTAAGACAATTAATCGTGATTTCTCATAAGTCCCTAATACACTTGAGTATGTCTTATTCTTTCCCTGAGTGCTTTTGCAATTTTAATAAACCACCAAATGTATTTCATACTGGTTCTGAAATTCTTTTCTCTATCAGTCACTGATCCTGGGACTGTCTAAGTGGAGAGACCAGAAGGCAAAAGGAACTCCTGAAATATCAGGAAGTGACAGTGTGTCTGGGGCAGAGCATCTGTCTTCTCACCCCTGACAATACCATGAGATATTGATTACTTTCCTCATCATAGTAACTGCCCTTGGTAACTCTCAAACCCTAGCTTCTTAGTTTCATGTGATGACTTACTAGTGTTTTCATCTCTTGGTGTTCCTTGGGATCCTTAGAGATCACTTTTAGTGGTACCAAGTACTAGTGATCCCTCAGTTCCCTGATACAAATTCCTTTTTTGGAAGGCAGTCACAGATACCCAAGAGCCTATTCTAGATTGCATACAGATGTTGACAGAGATGTGAATTCATATACCAGACCTCACCATCCTCTACCTTTTCTTCTTACTTCTTTCCTTTTTTTATCCTAAAGATGCTCACTCTTTCATGATTCTCTGGAATAAGAAAATGTCATGGATTCAGATACATAAGAAATCTTTGCACCATGGTGGTGCGGGAGAATTGTCTATATTCTGTCAATTATGTTTTAAATAAATGCTGATTGGCCAGTAGCCAAGAAGGAAGTATAGGCAGAACAACCAGGAAGTAGAGGTGGGTAAATGAGAACAGGAGAATTCTGGGAAGGGGGAAGCCAATTCCTCCCCAGTCCTGTCCAGACACTGAAGAAGGAAGATGTGACCTGCCTTGCTGAAAAAGGTTCTCGAGCGATGTGGCTAACATATACTAGAATAATGGGCTTATATAAGCTATAAGAGCTAATACAAAGCCTGAGCTAATGGGCCAGTCAGTTTATAACCTAATGTAGACTCTCTGCGTGATTTTCTTTGGGGCTAAATGGCTGTGGGACTTGGTGGGAAAACAGAGACCAGGCAGGACAGAAACCCCAACAAGCAGGCCCTCATGTTACACCATGCCTGGTTCTGTCACTAATCTTCCCCCCACCATGTGTCACGAAATTTCCTTGATTCCTCCTCTCAGAGGCCATCATCACTATAAGTCCCCTCTGTTTCTAGGTGTGAATCTGGCTCAAGCTATCATTATTCTTTCAAAAGTGGAACTACCATTTTTTATTTTCATTTAATCTTGCTCTAATACACCTCCCCACCTTGTGTGCTATTTTTCTTTACTTTTACAATTCTCACCCAAAACAATTTTCTAGCTGTCATTTAAGGCTAAACCTACACTGTCATACCTCAGGCCAACACAAACACAATACATAAAGTGGTAAAGAGCAAAACCTGGGAGTCTGTTTAACTGTGAACACCACTCAGAGATACCTGAGAAACATATTGTTAGTTCTTCAAAAATTTTAAGTATCTCCAAGATCCAAATGTCGTGTCTTTACTCCTCTAGAAGGATGTTTTCAGATTGTAGTTACTTTTCTCTGTTTATATACTACATTTTAAAGTTCTTTCTTCCTGGTTTTATTCTATGTTTCTTAATGCTTCGCTTTTTAAAATTGCTTTTATGAAGCCAAACACATATCAAAGAGAAACTATAATACATGTTTATGAAATTCATAACTAAATTATTTAAAACTTGTTTTAGTGCTTTGAATAATAACAAAGATATCTAGCTTCAGAGAGTGTAGTATTCCAGGTGAGAAGGAAAGCATTATACAAATCAATGGAATAAAAATCTGATTCAAATTTGTATTTTAATATATTTGACTTGAACATTTCAAACATTATTTCAGGGGAAATTTAAGGCTACACCAGTGATTATGGGGGCATAGAAACTGTTTGGAACAGGATTTAATGATTCTTTTAAAAAACTTTTGAATAGAATTATGAAAACTGTATTCATAAACAGATATTTACAGATTAAATTTGGGATTAAAGTTAAATAAGACAAAATACCCATAATTTAGAAGTTCCTCAAGTATGTGTGAAACTCTATCCAAAGGAAGGAGATTCTGATCAGAGTTGAGATTACAACAACAGGAAAGAAGATAAATATGGGAAAACAGGATGTTCTGTAGAAGTTTGACTAAGAACTGATCAGCAAGGCAATGCGGTAGAAGTGTGGATCTTTTTTCCTGTAAGATTCCTTACCTGTTTGGATCAGATGTTTATGACATTGATGACAGCAGGATTCATCACTGGAATGCTGGGGAATGTGTTCATTGGACTGGTAAACTGCTATGACTGGGTCAAGAACCACAAAGTCACCTTCATCAACTTCATCCTGATCTGTTTGGCAGTTTCTAGAATGAGCTCCCTGCTTGTGGTATTTGTTGATGCAATTATATGGGAACTAGCTCCTCATGTCTATGATTCTTCCAGTCTAGCAAAATGCTTTGATATATTATGGATCATGACTGACCAACTGTCTATATGGTTTGCCACCTGCCTCAGCATCTTCTACTTCCTCAAAATTGCCCATTTCTCCCACCCCCTTTTCCTCTGGTTGAAGTGGAGAATGAGAAGCATGATTGTTGTTTTTCTTGCATTTTCTTTGTTCTTGCTGATTTTTTATTTTCTACTGCTTGGAACACTTCCTATTTTCATGGAGATTTACATGATGGCTAAAAGCAATCAGACTCTATTTTCAGACACACACGAAACCATTGCTGTCAAAAACCTAATTGTTTTTCACCTGACATACTTGATACCATTTCTTGTGTCCCTAGTATCATTGCTCCTTTTATTTTTGTCCTTGGTGAAACACTCCAGAAACTGCCACCTCATTTCCACCAGCTCTGAAGATTCTAGAACCAAGGTTCACAAGAAGGCAATGAAAATGCTGTTGTCTTTCTTCATTCTCTTTATAATTCACATTTTTTTTTTCGTGCAGCTGACACGTTGGTTATTTATGTTTTATCCAATGAATAGCTCAGTTAATTTGGTTATGTTAACATTAGATATCTTTCCTTTAAGTCATTTATATATTCTGATCCTGGGAAATAGCAAGCTTCGGCAGATAGCAGTGAGGGCCCTTCAACATCTTAAAAGCCAGCTGCAAGAGATTCTCCAGAGTTTTTACTAAGTGACTAAGCTAATGGGGAGCCTCGGAAGGTCACTGTTCTTCTGCTGGGTTCTAAATACTGCTGAACATACACAAACAGTTCTTTAAACACACTACCTTTTCTGGCAGTTTGCACATAGGCTATAAAACAGAAACCTATCCTTTTTGTTTCCAGCATTGGTAATCAAAACTAGTAGTCTCAAACATTTTAAATATTTTAACTATTTAAAGGAATCAAATAGTTAATTTTACAGGCAAAAGAAATGTAATAGCCATTAAGAAGGAAGGTTTGTTGATGTAGGATTCCCTCTGTATGTTGTGATTACCATCAATGAATAAAGAAACTTCTTTGGACCTATAGCAGGGCAGAACTTAGGCAGGGAAAACTAAACTGAATGCTGGAAGAAAGAAGATGGAGTCAGGAAGAAGCCATGTAGCCCTGCCAGAGACAGACACCAGAACATCAGTTGGTAAGCCACAACAAACCTTCCTTTTGTGGTTGTGTAGCTCACTTAAAAATGTAACATATAATTAAGAAATATAGGTTAATAGATAATCATTTATAAAAGTCAAGCTTGTAGTCATGTTAGATTATTTAGATGTATAGAGATATATTTCAGTTAGATTGGTATTCTTCAAATCTTTCAGAGACCTTCAGAATATGGCATTTCAAATGTTTTAATAACTTAGGATTTTTCATGATAATGAGACACATCTGCTCCTGGCAGCACCAAGCTACTTCAAGAAGGAAGATAGACATCGACGAAGCTCCTTATAGAGTTGGTTAGCCATTTGGGCAGGAAACTGCTTTTGCCTGGGCTGCTTGATGAACTGGACATGCAGAACCCACAGAGGAATGAATGCTGAACTTGCAGTGAGATGATCTTTCAGGGTTCCTGCTTCATGAAAGAGTCTGTGAGACATTCTTCAGGATAGAAAAAAAAGTGACTGGCAAACTGCCAATATAGGCAGAACTGTCTTTGAAATTTCCTGCTTTGTGGAAAAGTCTGCTGGATGCTATGAGCCTGTAGGCTGAAGATGGATGCCCCAATAATACAAAAGAACTTTGGGTGACTGTCTAGGTAGTAAGATGTCTCTGCCATTTCTAGAGTTTCGGAAGTTGCTTGCAATGTATTTCCTGTTTACTTAAGTAATATATCCTTCTGGAGTCTTTGATGGAGTTGAAGTATTTATAGTTATAGTTTTCCTTAGTTATGATAAAAGATAAAGTATATATAAATATTATAATTATAATTTTTGCTTGATATCTGCTTTATTATATGTAATTTTACTATGTTAAAGTCAAAACCTTCCTTTTTATTTAAACAGAAAAGGGGAGGTGATGTGGGAGTCCCTCTGTGTGCTGTGATTACCATTAATGAAAAAAGAAACTGCCTTGGCCTGTTAATAGGGCAGAACTTAGATAGGCGGAGAAAACTGAACTGAATGCTGGGAGAAGGAAGGCAGAGACGAGAAGCCATGGAGCTGCCACTGCCAGAGACAGACATGCTGAGACTTTGCTGATAGACCATGACCTCATGGTGATACACAGATTAATGGAGATGGGTTAAATTAATATGTAATATTAGCCAACAAGAAGCTAGAGCTAATTGGCCAAGCAGTGACTTAATTACTACAGTTTCTGTGTGATTATTTCAGGGCTAAGCTAGCCGGGCAGCCAGGATGAACAAGTGGGCCCTCCTCCTACACCTTGGTGAGAAATATTATTTGCTTTTTTTAGCTCAATACATCATGGAATCAATGATCATCTGTTTTCTGATTTTCACATTTTATCTTAATATGTATGTATGAGTATTTGCCTGAACATGTGTATGAGCAGCATGTATATTCCTAGTGTCCATGGAGACTAGAAGAGGGCATCAGATACCCTGGAACTGGGGTTACAGATAGTTGTGAACCACGATGTGCTACTGAGATCAGAACCTGAGTTCTGTGAGAGGAGCAAATACTCTTAACAGCTGAGCCATCTCTCCATCCAAATTTTCTGATTTTAACTATAGCTATCATTAGATTATTTTGATTGAAACTATAGCATAAAGATTAACTCAGCCAAGTTACATGTACATTTTATAATGATACACATTATATATACAGTAACAATTTCTCCATCATCTATAGTTCAACCATTTGATATTTTAACGAAAGTTATAAAAATTCAACATAGGATTAAAAATAATATCTATAGTTATATAGTTTTTAAAATACAAATATTCACTTGGATTTTTATTTGCTTATAGTATATGATAGGCATGATTATATAATTCTCAATGTTTTCTTCATAAAGACCTTCCTCTTTAATGTAACTATGAACATAAATGTTTTTCAGTGAGTATCACTGGACTTGTTTTCTTATTTGTTTTTTTTAAACTTAACTCTCATGTTTTGGTCATTTTTCAAATCATGTTTACATATGATTCTTTTTCTGGTGGCCTTTCTATCATCTTCAGAGTATTTCTAAAGCATCAGTAACTTCTAGGTTTCTTGGTTTCCATACCATAATATCTAGGATTATCTAGCCCTTTTCCAAATCTTGGGACTAGAAGGAATTCCTTCATATGTGGGTCTGACAGGTGCTTTGAGGCACACGTTTTGGGGAAGCTCCCAGGAAATTCATAATGAGTTGGCTTCTCATTATGTGGCTCAGGATAGCCCAATATTCACTGTATAATTTCAGCTGGGCTCAAACTCAAAATCCTTCTGACTCAACCCCTGGAGTACTAGAATTACAGACATGTAACACCATGCCTAATACTTTTTCCAAATCTCTCAAATTAATTATATAATGTAGTCAAGATAGCACCTGATTATATTAGAATCATAAAATAATATCTATTTACAATGATTAGCCTTTATAAGGTATAAATTAATAAAAAGAATATTACTGTTGTTCTCCACCTCAACTGGACAGATATATTTAAAAAGCCATTATAGAAGAGAAGGAAAAAAGTAAAAGGGAGGACAAGGAAGAGTGCTATGAATTTCAAACTTTTAGATATGATATGGCTATTACACACATAAGCTGCAATAATCACATTACACCAGCCAAGATTAAGTTAGTTCAAAGACTCCATAATGGAATAAGTGGGGATCCTGTGGCCCAGTTCCTAGCTGAGGGGCTATAGGCAGATAGCTATTGTTACTTTCTTTTTTTTTTAAATTTATTTATTATGTATACAATATTCTGTCTGCGTGTATGCCTGAAGACCAGAAGAGGGCACCAGACCTCATTATAGATGGTTGTGAGCCACCATGTGGTTGTTGACAGGACCTTTGGGAGAGCAGGCAATGCTCTTAATCGCTGAGCCATCTCTCCAGCTCCGTCACTTTTCTTAAGGATATGGATGACCCAATACCCATGTATATATGGTAACATGAATTGGACTCTAGATTTAAAGAAAAAACGATAAAAGGAGGATATTAAGTAGGGAGATGTGCAGGAGGCAGCTAGTGGTTAAACACAGTATAATTCTTCAGGCATTGTTAAAGACAGCGACTTTCAACATCCTAGAACTTTCCCAGTAGGCTAGGGTGGCTGGTTAGAGAGCCCCAGGGATCCTTAGCACTGTGGCTGCAAGCATACTACCAAGCCTGACTTACTTATGAATGCTCTGGGGGGATCAAACTTATATCTTCAAGCTTTTACAGAATGTACTGTACTGACTGAACTATGTTTCCAGATCTTTCTCTCTGTGGTCACTGTTTCTGTCCTATTACAGTCAGATTTTTCTGATATTTTAAAACATCTGGAATATTTATCAATTAAAAACTGATGATTTTTCCCTTTAAAGCACCCATTTAGACTAAAATTTTAGCAAAGGAACCTTAGTCAAACAGCCTTGGGACTCATCTGGCAAGATTAAATGCTTATTGGCACATGTCAGGGGTATCAGTCTTGGCTATACAGCAAATTCCCAAGCAACCCTGTCAAAAGAAAACAAAACAAAACGAAACAAAAAAAAAAAAAAAGGAAGAAAAAGCACAAAAAAACTACTACAACAAAAGAAAAATAAAACCTTTGGGTTCTTAAGCTTTTCTAGAATTAAACTAATGAGGAGACACTGGATTTCATTCTGAAATATTGTTCTTAATCACTGGACCCTTTAGCTTTTGTTTCTGTGGTACAGACTTTTCAACACGTGGCCCAGGTTGTTTTTGAACACATGATGCTCCAACTCAACCTGAGTACTGGGATAACAGCTGTGTACTACTATGTCTGGCTCTCACTTGATTTTTTCAGTTATCTTTGAGCATCATGAGATTTTCCTAGAAGAGCCTAGAAACTAGCAATTTGCTCACAAAGACGGCAGAGGGTTTTCAAAACAGCATGCGCTATCTTAACATGTGCTCCTAGGGAGGAAATAACTGTGACAGTTCCACTTCCATGTCAAGTCTGTAGCAGCATATATTCATCTTACATGAGTTTAGAACAAATACAATTACATTTATATGTAAGGAAAATCACAAGTAGAAATGAAAATTATTTCCAAGCTAGAGTAGGTAGTATGTTTCTATATTAATATATATTATCAAGCAGGAACAGTGTTCTGTATGATTTAGTTTCAATCCCACGATCTTTGTGCATCATTTAAACTGTAGCAGACATAATTACCTGGGGAACTATTTTATATTAGACTTTAAGAAAATCATATTCATGATTAAATATGAATCACATAACAGTGTTAGATTAGTAACAAAAAAAAGAACAAACCGTTGCTTTCCCTCTATCTATTTGCATTTCTTTTCTTCAGAAATAACGATTTTAACTCTTAGATGTTTCTGCATTGATTTTTCTAATCATAGTTTATGCTTCCTTTTATATATCACATCTTTTTTTGTAGAGTTGGGGACCAAACTTAGAGCTTTGGGCATGCTAGGCAACACTCTACAACTGAACCAAATCTCCAGTCCTCTGTAACAGCTCCTGATGGACTTCCCATCAATACATACACACCCTTTCCCTCTTCAAGCTACCCAATGTTACATTATCATTTCTTGTCAACCAAGTACTTATATTACAGGTACAGTATTAGTCACATGAGGTATGACAGTATAACTTTTGACTATTTTATTTCTCATGGGGTTTATAATGACTTCAGTTTTTGTTTCAAAATAAAATATAAGTACTAACTCACCCCAGACTTGGAAAAATCTCTAGCATACACTCACACATACACCAGGCATTTGCTCTTTTTTGGACGTTCAGTACACTCCATCCTTGGGCATTTCCTGTTTATTTCATCTGGTTACCCCCTCCATTTTAGCAGTTAGAAACTTCCTGGCTGTCCATAATGCACAAAACGTCCTAATCATTCACAACAGATCATATATATTACCCTCCCACTCCACAAGGACAGCACCATTCCATTTACATTCTTTCCTTCCACGTGTCAACTGTATTTTCGCAAGGTTTGTAACTTCTGTATTTTACTCTGTAACCGAAATTAAGTATTCCCTTTTAAAGAAGAAAGCCATGTTTGGTCCATTTGCATTATTATCAGTTTGCATTACTAGCAGAGAATAATCAGTTCCTTTCTTTTTGCTTCGACTGGACTTTTTCTTTTGGCTCTAACGTCTCTTTGACAGGGACATCTTCTCACACTCCCACCATTTGTTCAAAATCCTGCTGTCACATTTGGCAATGGGGACAAGCTTTCCTGTAGTCTGGCTCTGATCCAGTTTCAATGTATCCTCTTGTGTGAGGAAGCGACATATACTTTTCAGGTCACATTCATGGTATATCAGGCCTCTGATTCAATGACACTCCAATATTCTCAGAATGTAAGTTGGATGTAAATCTGTGTTCTTGAAAACCTTTTTTTTCCCCCTTTCTCACAATGCAATCTGTGAATCCCAAGATTCGCCCGGGATTCGTATTCCTTAGGTACGTCCTTGGGCCTTAGTCTCTCTGCTTCTGGAACGTCTTTGCTCTTAACAGACCGGGCGAGCTTTCAAAAACCAGCTCCAAACCCCGGGCAGGGGAGGCAGGGAGCAGGTCGCGGGCGAGCGCGCTCTCGCGAGGCTGCCCGTTCTTCACGCGCGTCCCGGCGGCGCGGCGGGCGGGGCGGCCTGGGCGGAGGCCATCTTGCGGGTCCCCGGAGGCCGGCCAGGCAGGCGCGGCTCTAAATGTGTACCTGCAGGCGGATGTTGAGGATCACCGAGCCGGCGATGTAGAAGTACGGGAAGTTCGTGCGCAGCTGCCAGGCCAGCTCGAAGAAGGCGAGCAGGGTCCGGGAGAGCCCCTTGCAGAAGGCACAGTACGGGGTGGCGGCCGCGGGGCCCAGGGCCGTGAGCGCCAGGGCGGACGGGACGTCGGCGGGGGCCATGGTGCTGTCCCACTCGGCCGAGGGTCTCCGCAGCTCCGCGCGGTCCCGAGCAGGGTCGGGCCGTGGCCCGGACGACGTGGCCACCCGTTCCCCGCTTCCCAGGCAGCGGCTTCCGCGCCCTCCGCGCCCTCCGGCCGCTCCCTCCCTAGTGGCGCGGGGCGGCGTGGGCTCCGCCCCTTCCTGTCAGCTCCCGTGGAAGGTCCGCTGCAGGCGGTTATGTAACTGGTAGGGACAGCTGCGCAGAGATCGCTGTCGCTTTAAAGGAAAAGAGCTCGGTGAGCTGACTTAATTCAGCCAACAGTACACATTTTTTTTTTTTTTGCAAGGATCAAAGGTGGATTAAAATGAATTCGTCTGCTCCGTGATCCTGTAGCATTCACTCTGATACTAAGACAAGATGGTTACGGTACACAAGCTGATACAGGCAGTCTGCATTTGTAGCATGCTGTAACTGTGAAAAGTCACCATATTAGGTTATGAATTTAACTGTGTATTAGGACGATTTAGATTGCTAGTAACAAGCAAAAATATATACGCCCTTTTTTTTCCACTGTGTGTATATCTATTTGTCTGTCTGTCTATTATCTATCGTGTCTCCACTTAATATAAATCCATAAAAGGTGTAGATTAGGTATAAAATCCAGCTTTTTGCATGGAAATGTAATGGTGAAAAACCTAAAGTAGGCTCTAATGATGAGAACACTACTATTATCTATTTTTATATCCTTGGTACCCTTATAGAAATATGTGACTTCATTAGTCACAATGCTTTATGTGGTGCACTTTTATTGTGTTTTTGAGTAATCCCTTCGTTTAGCTACATGTATGTATAATGATTGTTTGTTAGTTGCTGATCATGACTTTCACAATACAGTGTAGTTTTAAATATCAATGTCAAAATGCTCCATATCTAACCCTGACCTGAATGTATGTGTTACATATTCAAAGCCTCCCTGTGCTCCAAATAGTATCAGGTCGAAAGGGCACTCTAATCCCCCAAACTTCAAAAGGAAGTTCAAATATCGCAAAATGAACTCAACCTGGACTGTAGGAGGCTTTTTGGTGGTTAGATAAAAGCCAGCATTTTTCCAGGAACTTGTGAAGTGGGTTCCTCTCTGCCAAAGGGGGTCATTTCCCTTACTGCTTGCCAATAGGACATATAGCTCTCTTGTTAACACATACTTCTGGCCCCCATCAGCACATCAAGGTCCTTAATCTGATCCCTCAGTCCCTACTCACAGTATTTATACATTTCAAAACCCACATGCCCATCTCCTGGCCCTTCCTTCCCTCCAGCACCTCACTCTCCTTGTAACCATTGCTGTTCTCATTGTGCCTTAACCAATATTCTTAGATGGTTAAGAAGAAGAAAGGAAGAAGGAAGAAAGGAAAGAAAGAAAGAAAAGGAAGAAAAGAAAAAGAAAAAAGAAGCACAGTAATCCTTCCAAATGTTTTCAACAAATTCCTAATACAAAACCAAGATAAGACTACATCAAAAAAAGAGAAAATTGCAGACTAATATCCGTGATGAACAAAAATGCTATAATCCTTATGACAAGGTTTGATATAGAAAAAAGATCATCTACCACAACGAAGTTGGGTTTATCCTGGAGATGCAGAGATAGATCAACATACATAAGTCAATAGTGTAATAAATCGTATCAGTGGACATAAAGACAAGCATAAAATCCAATCGATGTATAAAAGATCGTTTAAAAAATTCAACATGACTTCATGATAAAAGTTCAGGGAGAACAGGAGAGAAATGCAAAGGAAGGAAGCACATGTGGATATGCTGATGGAGATGCTAAAGCAAAAAGAACTGTTAGAGAAGCTAGGCAAAGTGGTATATAGCACTTGGGAGACTGGTGTAGGAGGATTGCCACAAGTCTGGCTTACAAAGCTTTGCCTATTATGCTATAAAGATTATAAGAATATTTTCTCACTCGTCTAGAATTATTACTCGTTTGTAATAAGGTTTGTTAACAACTCAAATTAACATTTTGTTTTGTGTGGAATTTGAGTAGAAGTTCATTTTTCCATATTATCAAGATTTTTAGTCTCATTTATTGAAGAAAATTTTGTTTACAATTTAATATGATTGATGCTTTCCTTGAAAGTGTTTGTGGACTGCATAAGTGAGTCGATCATTAGACCCATTCTAATTTTATGTATAATTTTATATAAGCAAATTTACTGTGTTTGTACAGTGTTGAAATCACAGGAAAAATTTAAACCTTGATCCTGTGAATTGCAGATTATTTTAAAAAATTAATTATTTTAAAACTGATTGGACCAAAACCAGTAGCTTCACCAAAGCTCTAAATATGAGGAATTTTTTTGACAAACGATGATAAAAAACTGAAAAGTCTGAAGGGCATGAAAGGTGCTTTGACTTTTAATTATCTACAAGAGAAACACATTTGAGAAGATAAACAATAATTCTCCTATGAGGCATGTGTGTATGTGCCTCTGTATAAGTACACAAGTGCACAGTTTTAAACAATGTTACACATAGTTACTAGCTCTTGAAGGAGTATTAGTTTCCTGGGTTCCCAAGAAAATACTCTGAATAATCTACTTATTAAATCTGACATTTTATTAACAGAAAACCAAAGTTGTTTAACACAAATAATGGAGATATTAAATAAAAGTGCTTACAAATGTTGAAACATAATATGTCCTTATTTGCGTGCTAGCAAAAAGAATACAGTTTCAATCCAAAGTTAACCATGAATTCCATTATCTATATGAGGGACAAAGAGTATGTGAACAAGAGTTAATTTGAGCATTTATGGGAATTTACTGTTTGCAGAAAGATAGGGTTGAGTAGATCTACTAACACACTGTGGTGCTGTTTGCTTGACATTGGTCATAGAATTGTAAAGAATAACTAACTACATCCATAATTCAAGGGAACTATAAAGTAGATTTATTGAAGGGGAGGCAGGGAAGATGACTTATCTGGTAAGAGAATCTTCAGTACCATGGGGATCTAAGTTCAAATCCACAGAACTCATAAGAAACATGGCATGATGATGTGTATCTGTAACACCAGTGCTGTGTGGGTGGGAAGTGGAGAGTGGATGATCACTGGGGCTTGCTGGCCACCAGCTCTGCTCCAGGCACAGTGAGATATCATAGTGAAGGCATAACTCACAAACAATGCCACACCAGTTTGGAATTATGATTAATAGGGTGGTATTTATTTAAAGGGGAAAAAACTTACAGATCACCGTCCCATACAACAGCCCTCTGCGCAACCAGGAAGGGAGTCTAGTCGCCGGTGGAGCAGGAAGTGAAGAGAGAGAGGAGAGGGAAGTGGCCGCTTTTTTAAATGGAGAGAGACCACGCCCCAAATGGGCTGGTATCTCAGTGGCTATAGGCTGGAGGAGCGGGAGGACCTCCTGCAACATCATAGCTCAAGGAAATGGGACATAGTGATAAATGAAAACACCTGACATTCTCTATGATCTTTGTTTTGTGGGGCATGTACACTATCACATACGAGCATGCAAATATCATATACATACACTCTCACAAATGTGTTGCTTGTTATTTATTTATTTTTATGGGTGTGATTATAGGAAAGACAGTTCTGGTGAGAAAGTATGAAAGCAACATGATTGGAAAGACAAAGATGAAGGACACAACAGCTTTTCACATGGGACTGTTCTCATGTAGACACTTCACACTCACATGGGACTGTTCTCATGTAGACTCTTCACACTCACATGGGACTGTTCTCATGTAGACACTTTACACTCACATGGGACTGTTCTCATGTAGATATTTTACACTCACATGGGACTGTTCTCACTGTGGACACTGGACCCTCTGCACTGCATCCCTGCTTTGTGCTCTGGGGTTAATCTTCTTCCTGTGCAAGAAGCTCATAAAGATGTTGCTCCACACAATGGATGACAAGATCCCAGCATCACACCCCACATGAAGGACCTGCAAAAGGCGAGCTCCTATCTCTAAAATTGAGGTGTTATGAAATCTTATCATCATTATGTAAAAGTAAAGCAGATCACTTCAGTCACAGAATTAATCATGTTCAACATCAATCTCCTCAAATACAAGAAAAGCATCCTGGGAGGGGAAATCATGCCAGTTCTGTTTATTCTTAGCATCTAAAAGTGAAAACAAAATAGTTGTCAAAATATTTTATAGAATTAATAAATGGGTGAAGGAATAGGTGAATTATGTGAAGGCTGTTAAGATGACAGAAAATAAGCAAATTATAAAATCTATGTAGCATGAATTTTTTGTTTCTGTTTTCATTTGGTTCACTTTGAGGTTGAAAACTTATACAAACAGAAGCATTTTTCAGAACAGAGCCTAGCTATTATACAATTTTCAGTGAAATGTTAATAGATTATTAAAACAGAAGTATTAACTGCAGCATGCTGGAACACCAAAGTAGATGGCATTTGTGAAAATATGATAGTTTTTGAAAACCATATAAAAGATTTTAATAAAATCTCATATACTTTTCAACTGTGGATAATGTCACTATCATTACATTTCCTAATACTTATTTTGTATGCAAAATGCCACTTAACATTATAAAATTTAGTTAGTAAGAAGAATAATTTCCTTATTTTTTTATTTTTATGGTTGTTGATTAAACCCAGGGTCTTATACATGACTGAAAAGTATTCTTCCATTGAACTACACGAAGGCCTATCAGCATCCCTTCTCAATTGTTACTTTTGTATGTTTTTCCCCTAACATTTCTAAAAGCTTCTTAAGTGTGCATATTGTATGATTATAGAAGTGAAGCAACAAAATCTACACTACAATGGATATTTTCCCTGGCACCATCCAATTCCTGATAGCCATTTTCTAAATTAGACCTAATGCTCATATTGTTCCATTATAGTTCAAAACGCAAGGATTTCCTTGTTGACACAAAATATTCACCAAGGAAATAGAAAACAAGATATCTGAGGTCTCAAACAGATTCACGATCAAAATATTCATGGACTGTAACACTTTTAACAGTGAATTTATAAACACATGACTACACCGTTGCTAAGTGACCGGTGCTGGGGATAGAGACTGTGCTTGTTCTGTTGCTCTGTTTTTGCTGCTTTGTCTGTTGAATATGAGTTACTCCTCTCTTGAAGGAGTGCCTTGCATCAATTCAGTAGAAATTTGGGCTCTTTTCCTACAACTGTGTCAGAGACTTTTACAGCAATCTTGCCTCTATTAATACAGTAGCAGTTCTGAATCTGAACAAAGCAACTTGGCCTACAGAGTCCAGCAGCTATAGCTATTCTAGTAGAACCTCAAATGTTTCCTGTTTAGAGTGGAAGGTGGAGAAGAGGGGCTTTACTGCCTCTCCTGGATACAAGCTTTGTCACTTTTCTTGAAGTCCTTGAACCTCTTGTACTAGCACTTTCTCCACACTGCCCCACCTCAACGTGTTTTGCATTTCTCTTTGTCTTCTTCTGTCTTTTTGCTATGGAAAGAGCTATCCCATGAGGACCTTTCTGTGTTCAGGTATGTTAATGTTTCTGTTCTAGAAATTTTGTCACTTTCTTTGTTCACTATTGCTCCAATTTCCAGTTATAGTCTATCTTTCACATACAATAACCTTTGCTTTTCCTTCAATCTAAACATTTTTGTTAGTGTTATGTTTACACAGGGCCTCACCAACTAGCCCAGTTTCCTTCAGTGCTGAGCCACATATACCAGTGTGCTCCATTAGGCCAAGTTTTATGTTTTTATGTTACTAATGTTTTATGTTATATGTTTTTCTGCTGTCTTATTTTGATGCTTCTCTTTTGTGTTATTGATTCTTTGACTATGTATTAAGTCTTGAAGAATATTCTGACCCATAATTCCATTCCCTGACTTGACTGGGGTATGTATTGGTTTTTATATGCCTTGATGCCTACAGTGACATTACAGGAGAAAATGTTAGTGCAAACTGGAGAGAAATGAATAGTGCCTACTGCTCATACTGGTGAAGGAATCAGATGCATTAACAAAGGTAGGAGACATGGATAATGAAAAGAATTCTTGTCCTGCAAATGAATTCATGTTAATTTATTGTCTGCTTTGTAACAGAATAGGAATTATCCATTTATTTACATGTGTGAATAAGATAGTCACAAGTCTTTAGACTATTTACATTACTATTGCATTGATTAAAAATGAAAGCAATTTTATATCATCTCCTAACAACTATCATAACACTAATTGTAAGTAAAATGCACAATGAATTTTAAGAAAATGATAAACCTGAGTTATTTAAGTCAGAAATGAAAGGCATTGTTATATAAAAACTGCATATTTATGAACTATTGTACATTAGTTTATGCATGTGTATGTATGCATATATGACCTTATAAAAAGTAAAATTATTAATCCTCTCAGTCCCATGTATTTGAAGAATAACTAAAACTATGTAAGATTATTTGCTAATTGTTTGCTTGTTGGAAGAACTTTGAAAAATATGTACAGGTACTTAACTGGCTTCATTTTGAAATATTTAATGGCATTCTTATGTTACATAGAAGTTAAGATAATTTGCCTTTTAGTAAGTCAGAATTTTATATTTTTTTCCTTGTCAGAAATTAAATGGTTACAACTTAATATACAAACAGTTAAAGCAATACAAATAAACTTATTTGTTTTGATGACAGCACATGAGAATTCTGCTTTTTTCAGCATCAACTAT
Source organism: Microtus ochrogaster (assembly GCF_000317375.1). NCBI lineage: Eukaryota > Metazoa > Chordata > Mammalia > Rodentia > Cricetidae > Microtus > Microtus ochrogaster. Next base: position 34,831 of record NW_004949144.1, read on the forward strand.
GGAGGACTCCAATCCATTGTGTGTTATGTATGAAGCATCTGGATGAAGCTCAGCTGGGTTTTCTTGCAAAGTGTAAGAGTTTTGTGAGGAAAACAATAACCACTTCTTTAGTACATCTTGATGTTTATTGTACATATGAGTTCAGTAAATTAGTAAATTAGTATGTTATGAATTGTCAAGAGTCAGCTAGATATACATCAGAAGTCTATATTTACAAATATTAACACTATAGTAGAATTTGGAACATCATCTTGGAAACAATGAACGGTGTCCCACATTACATATTATTAACTACTCTAAGTGTGGAATTTGTAATGGGAATTTTAGGCAATGCATTAACAGTGCTAGTGAACATTATGGCCTGGGTAAAGAGGAGAAAGATATCTTTCGTAGATCAGATCTTGACTACTCTTGCAATTTCCAGAATTGCTTATCTCTTTTCACTTACTGCAAATTTATTTCTATATGAACGGTATCGAGCCATAATAACGACTTCAAGAATTTTGAGACACACGAGTACTTTTTGGACAGTAACCAATCATTTCAGTATCTGGCTTGCTACATGTCTCAGCATCTTCTATTTTCTCAAGATAGCCAATTTTTCAAACTCTATTTTTCTTCATCTAAAGTGGAGAATAAAAAAAAAATGGTTTCAGGGACACTTCTGGCATCTCTGTTATTCTTGTTTTTAAACATTTTAGTTGCAAACACACGTATTCATGTCTTCATTTACAGAATTGAAGCAAATACTTCCTTCAGTGCTATATCAAGTAATTATTCTCAAGTTCTGAGGCACATTATATTCACCAACACTCTGTTCACACTCATTCCCTTCACCGTGACCCTGACCGTGTTTCTCCTGCTCATCTTCTCCCTGTGGAAACATCTGAAGAACGTGCAGTACAATGCCCAAGGGTCCAGAGATGTCAGCACAGTGGCCCACATAAAGGCCCTGCAAATGGTGGTCAGCTTCCTGTTACTGTATTCCTTTTATTTTCTCTCACTTCTTTTGCAGTTTTGTAACATTAAGTATAAGCAAAAAAGCTCAGTTTCTCTCCTTTTCTGGGCTATTGGAGTAATTTTCCCTTCTGGTCACTCTTATGTCTTGATCCTGGGAAACACTAAGCTTAGACAGGCATTTATTTCCATGGTGTGGTGGCTGAGATGCAGGCTCAGTGCTGTGGAATTCCTCAGTTTTCTAAAATGTACATCATCTTTTATATTTTAGATAAACATTAGTTCTTAATAAATTATTTTTGTATAAATTTCAAACTTCTGTATTTGATTTGTAGCATTGTGAATTTTGCAAAATTTTGTGTAGATTAGGTACTGCCCTAACCATTAAGCCTTGGCAAAAAATATGGAAATACCTATATTGTTTTTATAAGGATAGATATGAACATGGTCTTAATAAATATATAAACACAAAATATTAGCAAAATTAATTTTTCTATCTATAATTAGACACTTTGACATTTTCAAATGATTTATGTTAAATGTAAAATACATGGGTGTATGTATTTATGTTAAATGTAAAATACATGGGTATATGTATTCATGTGGCAAGTATTCAATGTTGTTAAAACTGTTGTAAGAATTCTGGGACTCTTTAGAAGTGACCCTTTTATATTACTAGATTTGTTTTATCAAATTTTTGTCTTCTAAAATTGTTAATTTATTTTTGTACTTATTGGAAAAAAATGTTTTCATTTTTCTGTATGTCTTTCAGAGACAATTTGAAGGGGATGCACATGTTATAATATTTGGATATGTGTAATAAATAGCTACTTGGAGGAGGATATTATAGTACTTATACATGGCTCACTGACATTTGAAAATTTCAGCCTTTTTTGAATATTGTATGATTAAGTTCTCTTATTGAAAAGAGGTTAAAGTTCTCAATTGGGAAACAGGAAAATTGTTCAGTGAGTAGTTGTTTGTTATTCAGTTGCTTAGGAAACATTAAGAAAAGGAAGTATGTATATATTCAATGCTGAGAGAAATGCTCTGCTTTGTAAAGTATCTGAAGTTGAATAAATTTTTAGAGATGGAACCTATGAATGTGAAATGCTAATAGTCAAAGATGAAGCTCAATAAAAGAAAAACTAGATAAGAGTCAATGTATAGCTTTCTCGATGAAAATAATTAAATAGAGTAAATACCAATACAAGATAAAATCTAAATTGCATAACGATAACATTTCAAACACAGTTTAATCCACAGGGCAATAAAAGTGGAAGTGCACAGAACAATTTTCACTAAAAAGCATCTCAGGGAAATCTCACATTTTCAGCATCAAATGGAAGCCTGTTTAGTTTCCTTCTACTGTGCTGCCAAGGTACTGGTAAACCACAGAACACAGCATTCAATAGGCTTTTAAAACACTATTTTAAATAACTTTTACACAATACGTCTACCATGATTCTTGTCTGTTAGTAGCTTTCACTTCATCAACACACTAGATTTACTGCCATACCTAGACAGTGGAATTCTAGCTCAGTGATCACAGCAATGATTTCTTGAATGGTGTCTTGTTCTCAGCCTTGAATTTGTGTGTGTGTGTCACTTTTTCACTTAATATAATGAAGGCATAAGGTATTAATTACCATCAGATGATTGTAGAGCAGAGAAATTTCCCAAGGAGATACTATAAATAACAAGACACCCTAGAAACAAAAAGCTCTTCTTCATGAATGCAATTTATCTGCTGAAACAAAATCCTGATGTTGAAGAACCATTCATGATATCACCTGAGGACTGAAGCTCACATATTCCTGCATTCTCCAGTTCTTCTTCTTCTTCTTCTTCTTCTTCTTCTTCTT